>NC_056749.1:436863956-436926967 GCF_019279795.1 Protopterus annectens | reverse complement strand
TTTTAATTTTGGTCATTAAAATGAGGGTTGATCTTTCTGTTTCAGTTTAGTTAGTCCTCTGTCATTGATCTCCGTTTGTATATGAACCACGGTTGCATCCTTCAGTACTCTGTTTCTTAACTGAACCAGTGATGCAGTTTGCTTTCCCATTCTACCAAATGTCTGTCTCGTGTATGTAGCTTGAGGTAGATGCACAGATTGTAGGGGTTTTTAAAACTCAGAGTCTGGTATGTTCCGAGGCATACTACTGGGTATTTCTTATTGCATACAAAAGCTCTTTTACCTGTGATCACTGGCCTTAGACACTGCTATGGCTAATCATAGATGTAGTTTTGAAACTTTTTTTTAAATTCACTGGCTGCTCTTGAGAAATTGCTTGTACTTCCTCCAGAAAAATCTATTGCATGATATAAAATGTTCTGAACCAAACGGCTCTTAACTAACTTCACCAAATTCTAGTTAAAGCCACAGACCATAGCTAAGGGAAAAGATTCTGCTGTCCTCTCTAGTGTTAATTGATGGTAAGGAAGGATGATCTCTAAGCCAGTCACGTAAGCTGAATCAAATGTTTAATAACTTCTGGCTGCTATGGTTATGCCTCCTTTTATGATAACCTTGTCTGGAGTATTTTCTGTCACTGTTTTGTAGTTCCACCCAAATACAAGATTAACATTGTGGATTTCATTAGTGACCTTAAGTTCATTACACAATTGCTTGTTAATATTTTCCAGCAATCCCCAACATCCTTAATGCACTGCTGTAGACTCTCTTAATCATTGTCTAGTTTTTCAGAAAGTGATGCTTCTTATCTGTTCATATATAGCTTGTTTTCTTTCTAGCTGCAGTAATGGCACAAGATCAGTGTTTATATTATGATTACAATATGTTCATTCACTAAGTGTATTTTTAATGGTATGTGAAACGCGAGCTGTATATATGCATCTGAGTGAAATTATTTGACTCTGGGGTCAGTTTGCTTTTGGCCACCACTGCCAGTTTTGGAATTTGTCTTTGCTCGTGCATTTGATTACAGCATCTTGCTGTGTTGGACTAGTCTTGTTTTATTCTGTAACTATTTGTTAATCTGACTTCCATGTTGTGTTAGTCTCACCATCCGAAATTGAATACGGTCCTCATTGGGGTTCTGCTGACCTTTGTGTATATGGCTTAAGGAGAAAAATGTACTTGTTATCTTCACTAAAACAGTAACCTTGTGCAGTACTACATCTGTCGGGTTACATAATTTGGAGCTCAAAGTACTAATCGGTTAGAAGGCTTCTGTATGAGCTATTTGGGTATTTGACTTGTTTTGCCCCTCCTCTTCAGCCATTATAGCACCCGCATTAAAGAGAACATCGCCTTTAATGTTTGTAGATTTTACTTATGCAAAAGTGGTACGAGGAGTCAGTGTTTTAGTAGAGCCTGCCATGCCATTCCTTTCTCTAGCAATAACTCATCCTGTCTGTTTTAGCAAAATAGAATTCTGCAAGTTTGTCAACTAAAGAATGCTAACAGAGATGTAGAGTTGTTACCTGTTGAAGGCACTGACTTTGCTCCAGGCCTAATCCATAAACTTGTCCTGCATGGACTGTTGTCATTTCCCAGTTGGTACTTTTACAAGTATACAATGCAACTCCAGCATTACTACAGCAGAAAGTGCAGTCAGTGCTGCTACAGCCCGTATCAGTTTTAATACAGGGAAGCAAGCCTTCTGTTTTGGCACATTATACTTTACCTGTAGTGATATCTTTTAAAAATCCTTTTCAAGACACTAGGTGGGAACCAAGTGGGTGGAGCATTTTGTGTAAATTTGTAACTGTCTCTGTTAACCACTTATAATTCAGGCAATTGTGTATATATTAATTTATTAGGGTATAACTTTGCTGTAGTGTTTTGTTTTGAAACTGCAGTGAATAAATTTTCCCACTGTTTATATACAAATATTACTTTGACTGGTAAATATTTGGCACTCAGTCCATTAGACCAGTGAGAACTCTAGCCCAATTTCCCATTTGCCCTAGTGCACTGTTAGGTTAAGTGAATTAAACAAAGTTGCACATTAGGCAAACCGAGGCTGAAGGAATCAAACTAGGGGTTGCCCAAAGCAGCTAGCAGCTCATACCCTAAATAGTCAGTGATAATTTTTGTGAAAGGTAGATCATGCACGCTCAACTTGGTTGACTTCGACTCAAGTCACCAGAGCTCTGGATGAGGGTATGGCAGGTGTTCATCGTGTTACACTGCTGCAGTCATTACACTTGGGTTATCCTGCCGTCAGGCGGTCCCGTAGTCAGCCAGAGTTCCAAAGTCTTGGTCTGGCGTCTGTTGCTGCCACTTCTTCCCTGACGTCAGTGCACCACGGGTATACAAGATGCATCCAACGCCATTTTCTTCAGTCTTTCTTGTCGTGCGGTGCCTGAAGCAGAAGCAGTTCGCAAGTGCCGGTCGTCCGACTCCTGAGATTTTCAAAGTCAAATTTCAGATCCGGTGTCTTCAATAAAGTTAAGTACCCCGTTGGGGAAACTTTTTTCTTGCCTCAGACCGATGTCAGAAAAAGTTAATATTTGTATTTCTTGTGGGAAACAAATACCTCATAAGGACTTCCACTCTTACTGTATTCCATGCCTAGGCCCTGATCACGACGTCACTAGTTGTCGGTTTTGTGCTAGATTTAACAGACGCACTTTGATTTTGCTTTACACTACTTTGGCCGAAGGTTCAATTATACTATGCCGTCGGATCAACTGACGACCGCAATTCTGAAAAAAAACTCAGACAAGGATAAAGACAGGTATCCAAGGTCCAAAACCGATGACAAAACCTCTCCTAGGCCAGTCGCCGGTTCTCAGTGAGGTGCTTTCGCAGCCCCTGACACCCGCTACCGCAGAGCCACAGGTCACCTCCGACTTCCACATTGAGACAACTAGGCCTCTGGAAACTCAAGGTATTGGGCCTACGGAAACTAATCCCTCAGATGGGTCCGGAGCCGCTGAGCAGGCTTTATCTTCTGAGGGTGTTTTCAGACCTTCACAACTTACCATTAAAGCAGCAGCCAAGACAAAAGTACCATTTAAGACAAAGAAGCAAGTACAGCATTCTCCTGGACAGTCCTCTATGCCTAAGAAATAGATGTTTAAAATGGCCGAAGACCTCATTACTCTAATCAGGGGTTCCCATCCCCCTCCTGAGAAAAGGCCTAGGCAGGATACTGACTATGATTCCTTTGATCATGTTTCCATTTCCTCTGATTCCTCTTCATATCAGGGATACTCTCTACCCCCCTATGAGGACTCTGATGCTGAAGAATGTCCCTTCAGCCTCTCCTCCTGAGGATTATTCTTTTGGGGAAACTTTACATACCATGAGGGAGCATTTCCATTTGGGAAAGTCAGGATTATTCAGAATCCAAGAAAAGGCTCAGGGATTTCCTTTTATTGCCTCAGCACAGGCCCCTGGCTATTCCGCCTGCACCAGATATTGTGGATGATGTGTTCTCCGAATCCAGCTCATCTCCTGATTCTTTGCCCCCTGCATCAGCTAAGCCAGATAGGTATTATAGAGTCCCTGACTCTCGAGTTTTTTTTATAAAAACCCTTCTGCTGATCCAGAAACTATTTTCCTGGGTCCAAAAGGGGTTAAGGCTTCCATTGCAAAAAATCCAGTACCCTCTGACAGAGATTCAAGAACTTTGGATAGATGGGGGAAGAAAGTTTACACTTCTGCAACTTTAGCAATAAGGGCTTTAAATTGCCAGTTTCACATGCTTAAGTACCAACAATATTTAATGGTTCAGTTAAAACAGAAAATGCTTGCAAGCTCAGAAGCTCCTGACTGAAAAGAAATGCAGGATTTATTGCATACAGTTGATCAAGTGGGAAAACTTACTCTGCAATGTGGTTTTGATTCTTTAGAGGTCTCTTGTAGAGCCGCAGTTACAGGTTCTGTGATTCAAAGACATGCTTGGTTAAAAGAACAGACTTTACCTGATCATGTTAAGGCAAAATTATCGGATGCTCCTTTACAGCATTATACCTTGTTTGGTGTTAAGGCAGAAGGTGTTAAAGAAAATGGAGGATAAAGCTAAATCTATGCCAAGGATTTCTTACAGGTACAGCCACCTCGATTTAGCAGAAATTGGCCAGCAAAGAATTGGTCCTTTCCGGTGTCAGACAGGCCACAGAGTTACAGACTCCCAAGAGGCAGATCTCAACCCCAAGGCTCTAACAGACAACGACAGTGGGGCACCTCATCCCCAAAAGGGGGCGAGGGCAAGTCTCAACCTTACAGGAAATAGTCGCAATGACTTCCCCATTTGTACGCCAAGCACTTCCCTTTTGGCAGCCCCTTTAGGGGGAAAACTAGCACTTTTTTCTCAAAACTGGCAAAGAATCACCCAAGACAAATGGGTTCTGAATATTGTGTCTCAAGGTTACAGGTTCCACTTTCATACTTTACCAAGGCTAAAAGGAATGCCAGACCTGCCACAAAATCAATGGGAAGAGGCACAAAAACAAATTTCAGCCCTCATGGACATGAGAGCTATTCAAAAAGTACCACAACAGGAACAAGGACAACGATTTTACTCAAGACCCTTCCTGGTACCCAGAAAGGACAAGGCCTAGAGGCCCATACTAGACCGTTCAATTCTAAATACTTATCTGGATATTCCGAAATTCAAAATGTTGACATTACAGCAGCTTCTACCCATGCTGGGCAAGAAGGCTTGGCTTGTTACTCTGGACCTCAGAGGCATACCTGCATGTCCCTATCAGACAAAATTGCAGAAGATACCTCGGATTCAAAGGTGGTACAATGCACTACCAATTCTCTGCACTGCCCTTTGGCTTATCTACTGCACCCAGGGTCTTTACAAAGTGCCTGGCATCAGTAATTGAATTTTGCAGACAAAAAGGAATTCAAATGTACCCATGCCTGGACGACTGCCTCATTCAAGCAGAGACAAAGGACATCCTTCAGCATCTGGCATTTGTAAAAAGGTTGCTAATTTCTCTAGGGTACACAGTAAATGAAAAGTCAAAACTAGTGCCCTCACAACAGATTATATTCCTGGATGTCAGCTTAAATACAACTACCCAGATGGCTTATCTCACGCCAGACAAGTTCAACTAACTCAATATTTTCAATTACTGGCAAAAAAGTCCCATCTCCCTGCAAGAAAAATTCTGCAGGCCCTGGTATTCATGGCATCCTGAATACTACTAATACCATATGCCAGACTGCATATGAGGAAATTACAATGGTACCTAAAAAGTGTTTGGACTCAACACTCTCACAGTTTAGAAGCAGTAATACCAATGATTCCCTGGCTACAACAGGAGTTTCGATGGTGGGCACAGGCATGTCACCTAAACAAGGGTCAGCCTTTTAACCTACCCACAGCCAGGCAGACTCTAACAGATGATTCGGATTATGCCTGGGGAGCACACATGGCAGGAAAATGCATTCAGGGCCAGTGGACCACAGACCATATGCATCTTCACATCGCTCAAAAAGAGATGTTCGCTGTTCAAAATGCCCTAACAGCTTTCAAGGACCTTTTGCATCCAGGGCAATTATTATTAAAGACGGACAACACCACAGTAATGTGGTACATAAGCAAGGGGGCACTCATTCTTATCCCCTATGCAGGCAAGCCATGACCTTGTGGAACACAGCTCTAACTTAAGTTCATCTGCAAGCACAATTCCTGCCAGGAAAGAAAAATACTCTGGCAGACTATCTCAGCAGAAATATCATGGACCCTCACAAATGGAAATTGAATTCACAAATCTTCAGCATGGTAATGCAAAAATGGGGATGCCCAGACATAGATCTTTTTGCCTCCTCACTGAATTGCCAACTACAAAAATTCTGCACAAGGACTTATCACACACAAGCATGGAAAGTGGATGCTCTCCTTCAGCTGGAAATGCCTAAATGTTTATGCCTTCCCACCACTGCCTTTCCTCTCAAAGGTACTCCTAAAGGCCAGACAAGAAAAACCACAGATGATCCTGATTGCTCCAGACTGGCCACGCCAGCACTTGTACCCAATCTTAAAAAACTTAGTTGAAGGCCCACCATAGATTTTGCCTCAAATTCCACACCTTCTGACTCAACAAAACAATCCGATCCTGCACGGTCATCTCAAAACCCTAAACCTGGCTGCATGGTAGATTCATTAGTCAAACAGGCAACACCTCTCTCTAAAGCTGTTATGAATGTCATTTTGGAGGCCAGGAGGCCTAGCACCAGGAAAGCTTACTCAGAAAAATGGAAGAGATTCTGTGCCTGGAACCAGGCTCAAAGCCTTGACCCTCTTGTCCCAAACATTCCTCAGATTTTACAATACTTAACTGAGATGCTGGACAAAGGCCGATCCTTCTCATCAATTAAGATCCACGCCTCTGCCATTTCAGCACATTACAACATGAATCCTCCTTTATTCTCTCACCCCTTGCTAAAGCAGTACCTCAGAGGGGCTAAAAACATAAGACCGCCCCGGAGAGCAACAACACCAACTTGGGACCTCAATTTCGTTTTGGAAAAACTGACCCTGCCACCTTTTGAGCCAGCCAATCTAAAATTTTTATCATGGAAAACAGCTGTGCTCCTGGCAGTGACTTCAGCACGAAGAGTCTGAGAGCTACAGGCATTAATGGCAGTGGAACCTTTTATAATTTTTCATCAGGACAGGGTTTCTTTAAGGACAAACCCTACCTTTATGCCAAAGGCGGTATCTAGTGTGGCTCTTAACCAAACCATCCATTTGCCAACTTTTTATCCAAACCCCCAGAATAAAGGGGTGAAACTTCTGCACTCTTTGGACATGCACAGGCAGCTACGCTTCTACTAGGACAAAACAAAAGCTTTCAGGAAAACTGAGCAACTGTTTGTAGCATATGCTGCAGGATCACAGGGCAAGGCCATCTCAAAGCGGACTATATCCAAGTGGATAGGACAACTGTATTCATTACTGCTGCACACAGCATGGAAAATCAGTCCCTAATAACATCAGGCCACATTCCACCACGGCAACAGCCACTTTCAACAGCCTTTCTCAGAGGAGTACCTACCAAGGAAATTTTGGAGGCTGTAACCTGGAGTTCAGTGCACACCTTTACGAAGCATTACCACTTGTCTCTTTACTCTACTCTAAATCCAGAGCAGGATTTGCCACTGCAGTTCTGCAGGGCCTCATAGCCAATCCTAACTCTTTATAGACCAGCCACCCAACCTTAGCTTTGGGATTCTACCCAAGTGTAATGACTGCAGCAGTGTAACACGATGAACATAGTACAATTTTGTATCTACCATAAATGTAGATGTTCGAGTGTTCACACTGCTGCAGTCCAGGTTACCCTCCCTCTATCCCCTCTGAACTAGCCGGACTTATCTATACCTTTCTATCCTATACAACCCTTGAGGTGTATTTGCTTGTAACTGAAGGTATTGTTTATTTTCTATGTATATTTTTTACTAGCAATATGTATTGCCTACCTACTTGGGTACCTGACATCTGGGGCAAGAAAAACTGAAGAAAATGGCGTTGGATGCATCTCTTATACCCCTGGTGCACTGACGTCAGGGAAGAAGTGACAGCAACAGAAGCCGGGCCAAGACTTTGGAACTCTGGCAGACTACGGGACTGCCTGACAGCAGGATAACCCAAGTGTAATGACTGCAGCAGTGTGAACACGCGAATATCTACGTTTATGGTAGGTACAAAACTGTACTTTCATACAGCCTACCTCGATCTGGCCAAGGCTATTGAGACCCATTCCACACTCAGGAATTATTGATAAACTCGCCAAACTAGACATCAACCCCTCTATATCATTAGGTGGGTTGCAAACTGGCTCTCAGAACCCACAGTGTGAAAGTAGCAGACTCCAAGTCAGACTGCTGACCATTCACGAGTGGAGTCCCACAGGGGATTGGTCCTGGGTACTCTTCTGTTTGGCATCTACTTCTCAAGTTCAGGCCAACACGGAGAGACTCTGGTTGACCAAGTTCGCACACTACTGCAAGCTGGGAGCTGCTATTAACTCTGCAGGCATCCTACAGAAAGGCCTCACTGAGACCAATGGCTGGTGCCAAAACCATTGCCTTCAGCTTAATTCCAAAAAATGCGTCATCCCCTTTGGGAAAAACTCTGTTCCCACTACTTACCACATCGATGGGAGCCCAATGAACACTGAAGGAGTTATGAGAGACCTGGGGAAAAGGTTGACAGCAGTCTCTCCTTTGACCACCACATTACCACTGTTGTCAGAAAGTCCTTTATGGCACATCTCATTACCAAGGGTTTTGCATCCAGGAAGAAAGAGGTCATTTCCTGTCTACTCTTCCCTCATTAGACCATGCCCCATTTGGCATGTACCTCAATAGACACGTGCAACAGCAGGCGAAGCCACAAAAGTACCTCACAAAGAGGATTCTAAGCCTTAAACACATGTCCTACATGTACAGACTGAAAAAACTCAAGCTATTCTCTCTCATATTGTCTACTAAGAGACTCTCTGACTTACAAAGCCAGGTCTGATCCAGCTCTGTTAGAAATGCTACATCTAAAGAAATCCCTCCACACCACATGCTCCAGAGACCTCAACCTCATTACCGCAATCAACAGAACATGCTGGAGGGACAGGTTCATAACCCAGAGACTGCCCATGCTCTGGAATAGACTTTCCATACATATCAAGCAGAGCACCTCACTGGCCCTGTTCAACAGAAATCTTGAGTGGATTGGGAATAGAAAGTTCACCCCAGAGATCACTCTAGTGGCTTAACTTAATAGAAGCACTTGGAACTGATGGGTGATGCAATGCCAGGGTACTTCTATGGGCTAGGCTTGTAAAGGCTCCAGGGCCATTAGCCTAGTACACACCTATGAACCTATCATTGATGCTCAAAGGATTGCTTGATTTGTAGTTCTGGTGTTTGGCGCAAGATGATGACACATAAAAGCTTTCATTTGTAAAATGCCGTATTTGTTTTACTAACTGGATTTAATATTTGAAGACTCATCTTATCCTAAGAAAAGAGAGTTAACTGCATATCTGGTCAAATTCCTTCTGTTCAGAACTAAACATTGCCTGTTTGTTTCAGCCTAGTAACATTGGTAATGGTGTTGGAGTGATTGGGGTTGTCGAATGTAACTTCCTGAATCCAGCCCACAATAAGCAGGACTTTGAATACAGTAAAGAATTCAGGTATGTATTGACGTAACTGGGAGTAATAGTAGAACATCTGCATAATTCAGAAAAATTTGAACCGCATTCAGCTTTAACTGCACTGGGTCATTGATTTTAATTCATGTTCTGTTACTTGAATTGAGTATTAACTTTAATATAAGAATATTACAAAATGCTAATTGAATCTGATGTTAATACATACATACAGTATAGTAAAAACTGGTGTTAACCAGTGCTGTGTTAAGTAACAATTTTATTTTTCAACTTTTAAGAACAGATTGTTTCTCCTGATATTTTAGCTTGGATTTTCAATGGTGACTTTATCACAAAACCATATTTTGAGGAAAATAAAATGTAGGGACAGAGTTGTAATGGTAAGGTCATTCAATGGGTAGCACTTTAAGTGGATCAAAGATATCTGGTCAGAATCCGTTATTTGTCAAAGTGCAGTTGTATACCATATGCTGTAACAAAGCCTATTGTGTATCCGTTATGGGCCCCCAACAGAATGCAACTTTTCTCAAGCTGGTAAAACCTCAAGAATTTTAAGAGGTTGGGACTGGGAGTTTTACAGCCTCCTTCAATTTGTACAAGTTTATTACTGCTTCTAAGAATTGCAATGATCTTACCTCTGGATGCTGTTTGTAGTGCACTGATTCTAAAACTGGGTCCCGTAACACCAACCCAAATGTGACATGATCAAGTGCCAGGAAAGTTTTCTTCCTTGTGGCTTTTTATCGCTACTAGCAGCATGAATCATCAAGCAAAGAACTACTTTGTCTCTCTCAGAACTAATGCAGGCCAGTCAGACCTGTATTCTTTAGGTCAAACTTGGATGTGTGATCTAGTGTAATATAGAAGTACTTTCTGCACATTCCTGATGTTGATTTATATAGTGGAAAAACTGTTTAAATGCTACAGGTGAAGGAATTACTCCTGTTTCCAACTTTGTTCTAATTTATTTTATCAATTTTTTCCAGGTAAGCTTTCAGATGAGTTTGTTTCATGACCTACTTCAGTCTTTTCATCTGAATTTTTATCATTTTTCAAACTAAGATAATTTCATTTTAACGTTCTCCTCATACTTCATAGAATGATTTTGGTATTGAAAATATGCAGCACATGGTTGTATAATTCTGTATACAATTTTTTTCTATGGTACTTTGAGTATTTAACCATCACTTGCTGTATTACTAGGCATCATCAGTTTCATAGCTTGTTACAAGGCTTGCAGTCCATGGAACCATTGAGATGTGTAGCCAAAATTCCCAGTTGCCCTCAAGCAATGTCTGGTTAAGTGACTTGTTGAAGGTCAGACAGTATGGAGTAAAGGGCTGAGGGAATCTAACCCTGTACCACAGAAACAACTCACAGCTTTAACCCTCTGCCTCAGCTTCAAGACATAAACCCACTTTTTGGTCAGGTAGACCCATCTGGAAATCCCTATACCAAGGAACTTACTCACCAGCAGTGCCACTTTCATGGTGATGTTACCACTGTCTTGCTAGCATAGCTTTTGAGACATTTAGGATTTCTTTTTTTTGTAAATTGTTTATGGATTGTGTAAACAGAAATTTTCTTGTGGATTTCATGTATGTATGCAAATTAGTTGAAAATTCTTGCTAGGTGCCATGATTGTTTTAATTTATCTTCAAGCAATTTGTCGAGTTTAAAGCTGGAGCATTTTTTAGGCATCTTTAGATGTTTTTAAAAATCTCTGAGGTTGTAGTACTGTACATTGTTTAAGGGAATCTGCTCCAAGTTGACTTCTGCTGATGGGCCCAATTCTCACTACTCTGCTTGTGCAGTGGTGCAAACTGATGTCTCTGTAGAGGGACATGTGCCTGTGCCCCAGCTAACCACCATCTTCAGTTCTTTTTCTGCTGTAGGTGTCTGTACTTTATATGCAAGTCTGTAGTTGCTCATTCTTGGCCTAAGGCTCCAGAGCTTCTGTTGACAAACTTCAAAAAGTGCCCTGTTGGACAAATGTTAACTATTTTTAGTGTTTCTGTTTTTATTATTAAGTATTCAATGGCATCCCCATCTTTGGTAATACTTAGATGAAGGGGACTCCATTTCATTAGCAGTTGTTTCAGCTGTACCTCTTAACATTTTTTGTTTTTGGTCTTAAAAGTTCCATGTTCCACTCTTTCAACCATTAAATGGGTTTGGTATACTTGAGAATTGTTTTTTCTTTAACAAATAAATGTAAAAGAATATCAAATTATGCCAATTCATCAGAAGACTGTTCTGTAAGTATGAAGGAACAGCTAGTAACTATGCTACGAATTTCCCAGCCGTAGTTGAAAGTATATGTAGTGTTCCACATTTTGCCCATTGCTTCCACATTGTGAGAAGCAGTGTTTTCCATTCTGGAGATGGAAAATTGAGATCTGTGTTTATTGGGATCCCTAGAAGATGTTTTGTTTTTTTTATTTTCTGTTTACATCCTCACGAGGATTAAGGAAATTTTGTGGGAATGAAAAAAATGTCAGTAAAGGGAACTTTGACCTGCATGGATTCAAGGATTCTTGTTCAGTGGCAAAGACTCCCCCAGGTTTCAAGTCTTTGAGGATGCGTTCTCAGCAGCTTCCTTTCCACCATGTCCTTAAGAAGGTACATACATCAGCTAATTTGGAAATCCAGGCAGTAAACTGGATGCTGTGAAATTTCGTGGCTGTAGAATTACACAAATTGCAGACTTGTGTGCAGTAATTTAGAAAGAATCTCCAGTCCCATTTCTTAAAACTTGTTCAGTTTTCTCACAAGAAGTTGGTAAATGTGATGAAATGCAGTTATGATATGGTGAAGGCAGTCTTCATGGTAGCTGTCACACAGGTTCAATTATCAAGTACTGTGCCTGGCTTTAAGAACAGGTGCTGGAAGAGGACATTTACAGGGGAGCTCTTGCATGCCATGTTAGACAGAATTTTTTTTCTTTAAAATACCGTCCCAAGTACATGCTTAAAAATTGTAAGTAGGGAGCAAGATCATAAAGATGGTTATATTAACTGCAGTTTGTCTACCAGGTGAGTGAAGTGGTCTACTGATCTTTTTCAGCTATGACCAGGGTACTGAAATCAGTACAGTAATAGATGCAATATCAAATATTTGTAGTAATATCAGCTGCTTATACAACTGAAGCTTCTATGCATAATGTAGATTTTCACGGTATAAAATGCTAATTACATTAATCAGGAACACATTTTCACAGCAGAGTGGACTTGCCATAACAGAGGTGTAAAATACAAAGGGAGGTATAATCATGAAAGCAGATGCAAGTGTATTTTTGCAGATGTTCATTCAGTGATAAACTATTCCAGTGTTTTTCACCTCATTGAGAAAGTGGTTCCATTTTGATGTTCCTAGTATGATGAATTCCTTTTCTACTTTTGTGGTTTTGGATTTTGGGGTAGTAAAGTCATTCTGGTTGTTTCTTAGTACGTAGGATTCTTTTTTAGTGTGGGGCAGTAACAGATTATCTTGAATAACAAGGTTGCTTGAAGCATTATGGCTGGTTGAATGATGTGCAACCTGTTAAGGTGTTTTTAGTAGATCATTGATGTATTCTTGCATCCGCTAGACTTTATTGGGCTACAGAGTATAGAGTACAAATTAAAAATGAGCATCCACTTTAAAACAGAAGAATAATATCTTGACAGTTGAGCACTTTCATCTTAAATGTATAAATGAGATTTCAAGTTTCATATGTTTAAGTGCTTAACTGTCTGTAAATTATTCTGGTTGTATGCACTTTATTTCTTCTCCAGTAATTAAGCTTTATTTTAAGAGGGTTTTGCACCTTAGAATTGCCAGAAAGCCAGTGGCTCTGGATTTCCATTACGTACTGGGAGTGCGGGCTTTCCTTCCACTTGAAATGGCCAATGACTCTGGTTTTCCAGGATGGGAAGTTAAAAGCATTCTCTCAGATGCCATTACCTCTGCTTGCAAGATCTTTGAGTTCCAGGCCTTGATGGCCACAGAGCACTAGGACAGTACATCCTTCAGAACTAGGCTATCTTTTATGTCCATTGTGTTTTACGACTTTGCCCAAAATCAAGCCATCTATTTGCTAATACTTCTGTTCCCTAATCCCCAAAACAGGGGTCAGAGGCTTTTAAATTTTACTTGGACATGCAGGCCCAGAGAAGGGAGCAACTCTGACCAAGTATTTGTTCAAAACAGGAATAGACAGACCAGTATCCAAGAAGACACTATTCCAGATATCTGACTAGTGGCATTGCTTTGTTAGATGACCATAGAAAGAAATTGCAAAATGAGGACTTGTAAGTGAACATGTATATAAAATAGCTGCCTGAACCTCCTCCAAGAACTTCCAGGTCTGCTCAGAAATAAAAGTTTCAATGTTAATTTTCCACTAAATATGTTCAGCATTAGATCACTTTAGCAGTAGCCTGTGCTGTATGTAATGTATCCCACCAAGGATGTTGACCACCTGCCAGTTTTCAAAATTTCAGTGCGCCTTTCACATGCCTTAACTGCTATACGGCTTGAGGAGAGCAACGTAAAAGCAGTGGTTATGATGTTGATCTTAAGAACTTTCTTGCTGATTAAGAGATCTGTGGGCTTCATGGGACCAATGGTTTATTAATGATCCTTCAAGGCTAGGTGGATAAGTAGCCTCCTGGGGAAAATCTTCCACGTCACTTTTATGAGAATAAACTATGTTCTTTCTTGGGCATGTTTTAAAAAGTGTGTGTGTATATATATATATATATATATATATATATATATATATATATATATATATATATATATATATATATATATATATTTAAATGTTAAGCTTGGGAATGTCACTTCTGCAGACTTTTGAGTAAAGGTAATTTTCCTTGGAGTTCTTGTGTGAAAAAAGTGAACAACTTTGATTTACTTTTTCTACAATTCTTTGTAGAATACTTGACATTAGGGTAGACTAGCATGGTTTGGAAGACTGCTGCTGAAAATAATACCTAAAAACTTACATTTCTGTCCAGGTTTTCTGATGGCTCAACTTACCTGTCTTTTAAGGCTCATTTCTTCCCTAGGCATGGAGCAGTTCCATTTTTCCTTCCTATGTCCACAAAAAGAAAAATTCTCTGAAGTGTTCGGGTGCCAGGAAGATTTCCTTACTGCCTTACTTGCCGGTGGGTGACGCCAGTGGGTGACCCTATTGTGGCCAGACCTGGTTCCTTGGACTGAGCGTCTTTGTTTCTCCATCCATCCATCCAGTGTAGCTCTACTGGGAGCCACTAAGGATGGAGAATTTAGGCATGACCTCTCTGGCTGTTGTGTTGTTGCACAGAAATGACTAATACTGAGAAACATGTAAAGCTCAGTAAATACGCAGTTTATTCTGTTGCTAGTAAAAACTTTTACCTATACAAGGCTTCTTCATGCAATCTATTTGCACAGTGATATTGAATCATTTAAATATCCGTTAAGTCACATGATCAGTATACCAAGTCACATGATAAAAGTAAAACTACATGTAAAAGTTGAATGCATTAAAAATTAAAAATGTAACTTTTTAAAAATACATATAAAAGTATAGAAGTATTTAAAAACATTAAATTTAGACTTTCATATGAAAATCTTTAACTTTTTGAGAAATACTACTGTTTAATCCAGGGGGTACATGTACTCTCAGGCCAAGTGTCCACAGAAATTCATTCACCTCGGTGTTGTGCATTATTTCCACCACATAATGGTTCATAGAGTACCTGTAGTATATAAAACTTTAACTCCTGTTCATGGCCCTTATCTCCTGTGTCTGTACAGAAAATTTAGTAATTACTTTCCTCTTAATCTCATAGAGATGGCTGCCAATATGTTTAAGTTTTTGGTTAATCTTGCCCACATAGTATGACTGGCAGTGTCCACACAAAGCTAGATAAACTATATTTCTTGTCACAATTCCCTGATGCCCTTAATTCAAACTGTTGGCTGTTAATGGGGTGTGCAAACGTCATGTTTGTGTAGATATTACTTGTAGGATCATAGGTTCATAGCTTAGTACTAAGCTAACTGCCCTTGTGAGCCATTTTAAGCCTAGCCAGTTATCCCTTGTGAGACTCAAACCCTGCATCTTGTGTTTGTAAGGCAAACACTTTAACCATTAGGCCACCCTCCCAACTCTCCCACCATTATGTACGTGCAATACACACATTTTGTCATCTACAAGTGCCCTTCCTAGTTGTCCTGAAATGCATTTTAGTGTTAAGTTTTTTATAACAAAGTAACTGCTTCAGGTTATGACATCTCATATATCCAAAAGATAGTTTGTTAGAAATTATGGATTGTAAATGGGGTACATCTTGTAAAATAAGCCATTGCTGATCAGTAATATGTTTAACTTGGTTTGTGTTCTTACTATACATTAGCATGCTTCTAGGGGTTTTGGAACTAACATAAAGTTATCAGTCCTGTGGTAGGTGGTTAAAAAAAAAAAAAAAAAAAAGGTCTGTCGAAAGTTGAAAACAATTGTCTAACCTCTTCACATATATCTACAGTTTGGGTAGCATAGCCCCTATTTTTAGTGTGTGGCCATAGTATCCAACTGACTATTCATAATTGGGTAAGATGTATTGAGTCTAGCCAATCTCATCATTGGATTGTTCCCAACATTATTGAACATAAAGTGCGGGTGCATACTACTCTTATGCAAGTATGAGTTATGTTTAACTGGTTTCTTTTACAATGTGGTAGCAAGGACACAGTCATGGTTCTTATAGATGGTAATATTAAGAAAGGTAATGCTGTTAAGGGTAAAGTTGTGTAAACTTAAAAAAAAATCAGTTGTGTTTGAAACATAACAGAAAAATGAACAATTTCAACACTGCCCTTCCAAATAAAGAATAAATCATCCATGAAGTGATGATAAAATACAGTGTTAATCAAAAGGTTCTCTGAAAACAATATAACTCTACTCTGTACATGACAATAGTAGCATGGTTATTAGCGACTGGAGTACCAATCACTACACCTCTAACCAGCTTAAACAGTTCCTTCTGAAACAAAAATGTTTCAGAACTGGCATATGTAGTCTCAGTATAGTCAGTAATGTCTAGGAGGTACTCCTTCACAAGATGTACACCTACATCATTGGGTATAAGAGTAAAAAGGGAATCAACATCAAGAGTTACAAAGTAATGCATTAGAAATGAATTAAACATATGTAACAATTAGATGCATATTATTTTATATGTATTTTTATATAAGTAATTTAAAAACATTAAATTTAGACTTTCATATGAAAATCTTTAACTTTAGCTAGACCTAATTTTTTTTAACCACCTACCGTAGGACTAATAACATGAATGCTCATTCCAAAACCCCTAGATGCATGCTAATGTGTAGTAAGAACACAAACCAAGTTAAATGCGTTATTGATAAACACTGGCATATTTTACAAAATGTACCCCAGTTACAATCCATAGTTTCTAACAAACCATCTTGGATATATGAGATGCCATAACTTGAAGCAGCTACTTTGTTGCAAAGAACAATCTAAGACTACAGTGCATCTCAGGACCACTAGGAAGGACACTTAGATGTGGGAAATGTGTGCACTGCAAGTATATCTACACAAACAAGACATTTGTATATCCTATTAGTGGCCAACAGTTTGAGTTAAGAGCAAGGAAATTGTGACACACACAATATAGTTTATCTAGCTTTGTGTGAACACTGTGAGTTATACTATGTGGGCAAAATTAACCAAAAATGTAAACAGCGTATTGGCACCCATCCCTGAGATTGAGGCAAGTAATTACCAATTCACTGTACAGACATAAATCAGATAAGGGCCATGAACATGAGTTTAAATTGTTTGCTGTAGGTACTCTATGAACTACTTCTGGTGGAAGTATAATGTACAACCCTGAGCTGAATTAATTTTTGTGGGTACTTGGGCTGAGGGCACATGTACCCCATGGATTAAATGGTAGTATTTCTCTAAAACCGATATGAAAATCTAAATTTAATGTTTTTAAAAGTAACATATTGTATGTATTTTTATATAATTCTTAAATATTTTTAACTAATTTGTAATGCATTCAACTTTTATATGTATTTTTACCTTTGTGTGACCTTTTATCATGACTTGGTATATTAATCATATGACTGTAACTGATGGAATTTAAATGATTCACCATCACTGTGTAAATTCCCTGAATAAGCCTTGTGTAGGTGAAAGTTTTTACTAGTGGAATAAACTGTATTTGCTGAGCTTTGTGTGTTTCTCAGTGGTTTTTGTTTCCTTATTGATTTACTTAATGGATTCATCGCTGTCTCGCCTGTTTTTGCTGTTTTTACTTTGGTTGTTATTACCCGGCAAGGGAGAACCACTGTTGTCAGTCTTGGAGAAAGAAAATTAAGTCTTACTGCATAGCCATGCTAAAGTGCCTGATTCTCAGGCTAGTGCACCTGCATGGGTCTGCCTTTCTTTAGGGCGTCTCTGATTTAAGAGCAAAAAGTTAATAATGTGACTTCTGTGGAGAGGGATGAACTGCTGTGTTTTTTTTTCTAAGGAATTACTTTCATCCTTTAATGTTTTAAATCCCGTTTCTTCACTGACTTCAAAAGAAAAAGAAAATCCCTCTTTCTGACACTTATTCATGGTCAGAATAGCAGGGAGTGGAAGGGATCTCAGTCTTTCACAGTGAATTGTTTTCAAGCTGAAGATTCTGAAGAAAGTTTAAGAGTTTTCTCGAACAGTTACCTTTTTCTGAAACTGTAGCAAAAAAAAAGATTTCCTGTGGTGGTAACAGAATAAAATCCTTTTATCCTAGCAGAACTGTTAAGATTTTCTGTAAATGGACTTTCCTCTGCCTGCAGCTCCCTCTCAACAGCTTTCATCAGCTTTAGACAATGTTTTCTTAACCTTGCTGTATGCCTGACAGTCAGCCTTCTGTTTCTGCGAAGTCATAGGCTTTGCAATATACCTCAAAGATATGCACATACCCATATTTTTTTTTCAAATACCAAGTCAGGTACTGCAGTTTTTCTTTATAGATTTCATAAACTGTTGCTAGGCTAACTACCCAGTGGACCTTTCTAAGCCTAACAAAGTTTTCCAGAAAGAATAATTGTCCTGTATCCAAATAAGACATTGAGGGCCAGGCATTTATTAGCTACCTATGTTCATAAGGGATATGGGTGCCAGGATTGCTTTATTTTTTAGTTTGTTTACCGGGGAAGTCCGACCTGGGTAGAAACCCATTTTCAGCCAAGGGCCCAGGGAGTAGAGTTCCAAATTATTACAAAACATTTTAAGAACAATACTTTTGTAAACTTCAAAAATTAAAACAAAAACCATCTGCAGTTTATAACAATTTAGACACGATATAAAACCATTGGTTAAAAATCAGTACAAGGTATATAACAATCCTTTAATATTTAGAGAAATTTTAAATAGTTTGTAGAGACATTAAAGCTAAGTTTAGTCTAATACAAATAGGAACTGCATTGTGAAGTGAGGGAAAAACAGGTTTATGGTATATTTAGACAAAGTCTGGGAAGAGAATTCGTAGGATCGTGTAAGGTTACTAGCCTAATGGCCCTGAGGCCCTTAAAAGCCTAGCCGTTTTTCCCTCTTAATGGTACTATTAGTAGACCTGACTCAACATGTGCTGCTCCTGTCCAGAAGGAATGCAGGTAAAACCCCAGGGGTGAATTTGCGATTCCCCATCCAATTATCCAGATTACGCTTGAAGAGGGTCAGTGAAAGGCTCTGTTTTACTAAGATTGGAAGCTTATTCCAAAGTAGGGGGAGCCTTTGGGAGATTAACCTCTCTCTCCAGAAGGTTCTGTTCATGTCGCTCCTCATGTTGAGGTCACTAGAGCGAGTGCATTGAGTACTATTTGTTTTGCGAATGTGTAGCATTTCCATCAGGACAGGGTCCATGGTTGCTTTTATAGGCTAGGCAGAGGGCACCCCTGAGTAGTAGTCTGTAGGACATAGTATAGCGACAGGGATTATAGTCTGTCTGCATAGGACAGCTGTTGGACACCTTCAATTTTCTTTGTAAGGTAACTCTGAGGTCTCTCCAATTGTTGGAGGTGCCTGGCAAGGTACATACCAAAGGGTGCATTGTATTCTATAATTGGCCTAATAAGGGAGGAGTACAGGGGGATTATAACCTCTTTTTCAGTAGGCAGTGCCCTTATTGACGGGCAACGTAAAAGGCTTTCCTTAACACTGTGGAAACATGGAGAGGTTGTTGTCAGCTTGTGTGCCCAGATCTATTACCATGGATTGGTACTTAAGATGATGTTAATGTAGTATTTTGCAGGGATATTTTCCTTGCCAAAGGGGATGATGCACTTTTTGATGATTAGCTTGAGCCTGTGACTTTGGCACCAGTCCATTGGTTTGACTAAGACCTTCCTGAAGGGTGACAGTGTGACTAGGGGCTTCAATGTTACTGCCCAGTTTGCAGTTGTCTGCAAACTGTTAGCAACACCTTTTTTGTTTTGCCCTGTACTTATGAAAAGAAATTCCAAACAATAGGGGTCCTAGCACTGAGCCCTGTGGTACTCCACTCGTTACTGGTCAGGAGGTGGATAAAGAGCCCCCTATTTTAACTGTGTGTTCTATTGGTGAGACAGTTAGCAATGCACTTAACTATATACTGGTTTAAGTTCAATTCGATAAGTTTATCAATGATGCATGAGTGGGGAAAGGAGTTGAAAGCCTTCACTGGGTCTGAATAGGCAGTTTACACAGTTTTGTCTTTATCCAGGAATTTGGTGACTGTCTCGAAGTCCGCAAACTTCAGTAGCCACTACCTGCCTTTGACGAAACCAAACTTGGATGGGTCTATTGTTTTGAGGTCACCCATATCCTTCTTGATGAGGTCCGTGATGATTCTCTGCATGGCCTTGCATATGAGGCTGGTCAGACTTATTGGTTTGTAATTCTCTGGTTCAGCAATGGAGCCCGCTTTGTGGAGGGGGATGACAGTGGCAGTTTTCCTATCTGCAAGAACTTACCCAGTGCTCTGATACAGTTAGAGGGTATTCAGAGGTTGCCACTAGCTCCTCCTTTAGGCAGTTTAGGGCGCAGCCAGGGATGTTGTTTGGTCCCATAGAGGCAGTGTTTCTTGCCTTGTAAGGGCATTAAAAGCTGTTCTTTAGAGATTTTTGGGGGGAGGACTTGTGGGATCCATGACTTGTGGTATATTGGGCAGTGACAGGAGGAGAGAAGTTCTCATTGAACCTATCTGCCAGCAGGTTAACAAGGTCACTAGGTTCAGTATATGTTGTGCCATTCACAAGTTCAGTGCAAATCTGGGATTTACCCTTGAGGTTGTGGATGTAGCCAAATAATGCCTTGTGGTTACTCGTGGATATTGTGGCCAATTTAGATTTGTAGTCTGCTCTGGTACAGGTGTAGTTAGACTAGTATATTGATGGGTAATTGAAGTGTCCCAAAATCGGGATGTGTGGAATATTGAGGGACTCCAGGAGGTCCAGTTAGGCATTGTAGGCATCCTGGTTCATGGAGGGGGTCCTATAACTGGTGATAATCTGAAGTTCTACCTACTGAAAGTTGTACATGGATAAGTTCAAGGGACTTGTTTAGATGTACCAATCTGGAGGAGTATTTGTCTTTATTAAAAAGATACTACTCCTCTGGATTTCCCACTCTCGTCTGATGGTCTGAGTGAGTGGAAAGCATTGTAACCAAGTGTAGCTGGGGTGCTCCCCACAGCCTTGTGACAAGTTTGTCACTGCACAGATGTAGGCATCCTCTAAGGTGGGGACAGCTTCCAAGTGTAGTTTTAGATTGACACTTAGTGTTTAGCAGCATGGTTTTTGAGGAAAATTTTATACTTGTGACATTGCCTGTAAAAGGCAGTGGGGGGTGGGGAGGTAAGAGCCTTTGCTAAAAGCCAAAAACCTAGGGTAACAGATGGAGATAGACCTCAATGCTTTGTTAGAGACCATCAGCCATGTAATCCCAGGAAGATGAGAACTGGTTCCCCTTACAGTGACTTCAGTTGGCTTAATTTCTGGTGTCAAGTCATCTTTTGCTTATATTGCGGCATCCAAGAGCTCAGTCATGACTGACTTTATGTAGTCCAGAGAGGTATGCCTCAAGTCGTTCACACCAATATGTACTCTGACAGAGTCATAATAATACTTGCTACAGAGAGACTTGCATGTGTGTGATGATCCATATCCTGGCACCAGATAGGCAGCTAACCCAGGACCACCTTCTTCCAGTGTCAAAAAAAATTCTGAGAAGAAATCCAGTGAATTTGTCTTTTGGGTACATTTCAGTTACTGACTAGTGAGTGCACTACTTGGATATCAGCAAAGAAGAAGTATGGAGAACCTGAAAGAAAATCCAACCACCAAAGATAAAGACTGGCTGGGAAGACTCCTGCAGCTATTAAGCAAACACCAGTTTAAGCTCCAGTTTTGGTGCAAGACACAGCTTAAGTAATCTAGAGGAGAGGCCAAGTCAGAGCTGATTAAAATAAGTGAAACGGTGAAGGAGTCTAAAAACTCAAAAGGCTGGGAAAAAAATGAAGCTTTAAACAGGGGTTTATATCTGTTTGTTCATTGAAGATTCATTTCAGTGAACCTGACTCCCAAACTACCAAAATGCACTTCCACAAATGTTCACATCAAAGATTTCACCAGGGAAAGAACACTTGCCCAACACCACAACGGAACACACACTGCAGTATGTCAAACCCACCCAAATGGGAGGCTTCTTCCCCCACACCCTCCCTAACTATATATACCAACTCTGATCATACTACAGTGGGGTAAAAGGGCTAAGTTGTACTGTTGGCCAACTGCTTCCTTTCCCTACTTGTATCTTTCATGGATGTGAACATTTGCTGAAATTAAGTTTGGTTTGGGGTTGATAGGTTTGCTAAAGTGAATCTTGGACAAACTGATGCAGACCCCTAAAAGATATTTAGATGGTGATACTGCAAAACTCAGAGGCTGAAATGAAAGAAAGGCATGCTGAGTAAGAGACTGCTCAAGAAGAATTACAGGGCAGAGCATATAGGGACAACCTGAGATTTTTTGCTGTATCAGAAAAACTGGAAGGAACAGACCATTAGTTTTATGAAAGCACAAATAAGCAACTGGACTGGTATTCCACATGAGTTAATTGAAAGGGCACAGCATGTGTAAGCTGCAAACCTTGAGGTTTTGAATGCTCTCTCATGGAAAGATGCAGTCCTACCGTCAGACTTTTATGGCTAAATTGCAACAGAGAGTGTTTGTGGAAAATAATTACTCTTTGTATACCAGGCAAGAAGAGGAGTAAATTTATCCCAACAGTCAGGAAAAGTCTAGAAGCAGGTGTGAGATTCAAGCTGCTGTATCCAGCTATCAGAATATTTTTTTTCCTTGCGCGTCATTTATTTTTTTGATATACAACATGCCAAGGAGGAAATACAGAAGTTTGTCCAAAAAGTGAGCTATCAAGCAGGAAGGGACTCTGCTTCTTCTGATAATAAAGCTCATAGAAAAACTGTGCCAAGGAAACCTTTTCCAGTTTCCCAAAGGAAAATATTTTGAGAAATGGAGAAAAGCACAAGTTTACTGGACAAACCAGGAGTACACTGGAAGTGAACCAGAGACGGGAGTGGGGAGATGGAGATAAAAGGAAAGAAAGCCAGCAACTCTAAAATTAATGGATGTGGGATTACAAAGCATCAGTTTGCTAAATATGGGAAACAAGAAAACATTGAGAGTGTTTTTTTAACTTTGTGTAGGGGCCTCCAAAGCATTTGCACTTTGTCATTGTTTAGAAGAACATTAAGGAGAGGGGAGGAGTAATGAACGAGGTAAAGTAAAACTGATTTTAACAGTATTTTTATAAAACATGCCATTATATAGGAAAGTGTTTTCAGTTATTTTTGTGTATTATATGGATATTAAACAGGTGCCTTTCTGTCTGTCCTTTAATTTTAAGAAATGTTGGCACTGCAGTGTAGCAAGAGAAGAAAGCCTGGACAACAGCATTTTTAAGATAATAGACACAAGCCCCGGTTGACAACACAATTTTTCCACAATCACCTCTTCAACTGCTGTTATATCACTTAACTACCACTATCAAGCATACCTACAACTCCTACTTGTTCAATGAATCTCTTTTAATACCTGTATATAGCATGTAGCAAGAAATGTGTTGGCTATTATAACTATCTTTATTAAACCTTCTGCGAGTCTTACCCCAAATTGTAAAAAAAATGCTACTAATGACCTATTCTATAACATTAGACTGAAACTATTGTATACTTTTTGTGTGCTTAGCCTCACTGATATGTATAAGGTAAAGATATGTAGTAGTTTAGTAACCTACATTTTCTACATATCTATGTAATTTTTATCTCAAGTTTGTAACTTACCATTGTGTCTGAAGCTTTTCACCCCGGGCCTCCACTGAAAAAGGACGTGTCCAGTTAGACTTTTCCGGTAATCAAATGTAAAATAAAATAAATTTTTGGTTGCTGAGCTTGAGGGATGGATTCTAAAAGCATACAGAGTATGATGGAAATAAAATTGGTATGCTTTTTCTTTTGCATTGGAGAATGACTGGATTACTGCTGTGGCTTGATCTAACAAGTTTTAAGTAGAAGCAAGTAAATAAAAGAACGGTGAATGTAGTAGTTTTCCTTTAGTAAATAAATGTTCACTGTACAACATGAGAAGCTTGTACCTGAAGGCAACTATGTATGTGGTTCTCGTATTTCTGTGGTGACAAGCTGTTAAGACAATAAAATAGAATACTTTTTTGTTTCAGTTGCTAAAAGGTAATGTTTTCTGAATGCATTAAAGTTTCTTTCTACATCTGAGAGAGGAATAAAGGTGAAAGCAGATAGTCCTTAGTGAAAGTAGAAGCACAGCCTGTAACATGCATCTTAGCGTGAATAGCCTTCATTATAGGTTAATTACAGCCTGCGAGTGCAGCTGCCAGTCTGACAGTTTGAGAGTTAAACTTCATTATTTGAAGATGTACATAGTTCTGTATGATGTTAATTTAATAGGTTATGGAGGTGTTCAGGGGTGCTAGTTTTCTTTTTGTTAGAGTTTTCCTTAAAGTCTTGTAAGATGTGACATAGGTTCAAATGGATATAGCAAGAAATTGTATAAAAGATCAAACCTGTCTGTGTATGCATGTAACGCAAAAGCTGAATTTAGGCATTTAAAAAAAAAAGGTATTCTATATAACAGATGAGAATAATAACTTATCATAATGGCAACACTTCATATCTTTTGAACATGAATGATCTCTTGGGTATGTACAAGAGAGACAGTAGTGAATTAAGAAATGCAGAGTGCAAATAGCTACGATACAAGGGCCACATTTGTAAAGAATGGAGCATAGGTGAATTGGATAAAGGATTTAAGGATGTTTTTTCAGTGGAATATCTGGGACAAAGGAAAAGGGGAGTACTTGAACTGTTAGAAGAGCTCTAGTAATGATAGAAGAAAAGGTAATGGCAGATTTGTAGTACTAAGGGACTACTGGCAAAGGAGGAGGATTACGCTGGCATGCATTTATGTTCCACCTAAGACTGCTGCATTGGAGCTTAAGAAAAGTCTGGGAAAAATCATATTTCAGCAGGGAATATTACAGGTAGGGACTAGAATTTGATTTGTAAAAGTGAGACTTATCTGGAGGGCAGATTTTTGAAGCAATTTATGAAAAAAATTGGTATGGAAGATGAATTCAGTAGTAGGATCTCAGAATTTACATTCTGTTCCCAAGGTATAAAAACTGGACTAGGCTAAATAAGTTCTATTTCATAGGAACGCGCACTTAATTGAACGTTTTGATACATATCGATAACTATTTGAGATTGCACTCCAATAATATCTTAAAAATGCATGGTAATGAAATGGGAATTAGACACTGGTGCTTCCCCACCAGTCTTTTAAACGGAGAAGAATTTAAGAAATGGGTAGTGGAAATTAATCGGGAGTTTTTAGGGAAGATAGAAATTTCTTCAGAAACTATAGCTAGGGTGTGGGATAAAGTGGAATTTAAACATACGGTGGAAATAAGTCTGAGATGATGCTCAAGATGTAGCAAAAATTAAAGGGACCGATAAAAGATAAAAAAGATAAACTACTGTAGTTGTATAATTCGCTGTGGTGACCCCTAACCGGGAAAAGCCAAAAGAAGAAGATGATTGTAGTTGTAGAATAGGGATAATCTCCTAGAACAAGAGGAGGTGCAACTGCAGAGTGGTAAAGAGGAAATAATGGACTACCTTGATATGCACGAGTTTAGAAAGATTAACTGTTTTTTTGAGCACAAAAGCTTTTGGCACGGAGTCTCAACCAACAGAAAGTAGAAAGGGTTGTTGCCAAGCTTAGGGAGCCTACAAGGAAAATAACCAGTGCAGAGGAATTGGAAATGCATCAGAAATTGTATGAAAATCTGTATAAAGTAGACAAATATGGAAATAAGTACAAATGGAAATGTTTATGGAAGAATTAAATATACCGAGGTTAGAGGTAGATGAGGCTCAATTAACACTTAGGATAGGAGAAGCGTAGTCTATGATATATAACCAATCTGCAGGAAAGTTATCTATTCCTCGAGAGATAGCATGGTTTCCGCCCAAAGCACAGTACTAGTACCGCCCTAATGTCCTTCACTAACACTATTTCCTTGACTTGTGATGACAAACCTGTTTATTTCTAGATTTATAAGCCTTTGACACTGTTTCTCACACACTACTACTTACAAAATTGACTAATCTTAATTTCTCTCCTGCTACTGGCACTTAGTTTAACAGCTCTCTGATAGATTACAATCAGTGAAATGGCTCTCTGCACTCTCCCTTCCCCAAGGATCCATACTGGGTCCATTGGCTATTTAATGTCTTTACACATCTTGCCCTCGGTCATCTCTTGTTCATTATGCAGATGATTCTGCTGTGATCATCTCAGACTCTCCCTGTGATCTCATTGATACTACGCAAGTGTTCTTTACATCAGTTGAAACCTGGCTCACAAACAACCAACTAATCCTAACCCCCCCCCCCCCCAAAAAAAAAAACTCCTACTCTTTCTCCCAAAAACTCTTACCCACTTTAAATCTTCTTTTTCTATACTGTCCCCTTAATGACACTCAAATAGTACCTGAACCTATCTCCAAACTCTTAGGTGTCACTATAGATGATCAGCTTAAATTTGACTTGCACATCAGGAAAACCTATCAGAAACTAAGGTCTCCTATACAGAAGTAGAAAGTTTCACACCTCCGAAGCCAAAGTAACCCTATCTCACACTTATTTGCTACCCAGTCTACTGTATGGTCCTCAAATACTCACAAACCTTAACACCTCACTCCTAGCAAAACTTAGCTTGGCCTATAACAAAGTAGCCAGATTTTCTGCCCAACATACTTATAAAACTCATCACTGCATCTCACTTAAGCACTTTAACTGGCTGGAACTACCTAACCTGCTTCTGCTCTGTTTCAGATCTTACACACTCTATTGTATATCAACATCTCCACTGCCCTAACCTATCCTCCCTCATATCTAACTATTCTTCAACTAGACCAAACAAATTAGTGTGGCTGTCCAAAATATTGACCAGTAATCCAAACAACCAGGAAGCAACCTATAGTATGCAGTTACTGAGGTTCCTCAATTTAGATTACTAAATGACACCCAAACAATGTTCATTAACGCTTTAAAAACAAAAAACACTCTGGTCTTGCCACTGCAGGACTTCATCAGATAAAATGACATGACAACTTACACATTTTTATATTGTAATTACAATTGATCAACCTATGGAATACTGTCCATTTACTTTGAATAAACCAACCAATTTCTTTACCTCATTAATATTAAATTCAGTTGTACAAATGTGATTTTTAACTCTAATTACATTACATTATATCTAAACTGAAAAGAAATACTTAGATTACATTTATTGATACTTAATGTGCATTTCTGTTTAGTTGTAAATGTTGATTGTCCAAATGTTGTAAATACTACCATACATTCTTAATACAACCCCTTTTTTTACATTATGAACAAAGAGGAAATTTTAATTGAAAGTAGGAAGAGAATAATAAAAAGTAAGGACAGATTTAATTGTAATACCCAAGGAGTTGTATATTTGGCAGTTTGTCAAAACTGCCAGTCTTTATATTGGGAAGGGGAGATTCAAACATTGACAATATATGAACATATATACAATATTGGAAAAGGGAAGGAAACTAATGCACTATACAGGCACTTTAAAAATTGTACAGGAGCAAAATATTTATTCTTTATATTGGAGCAAGTAAAACAGGATGTTAGAGGAGGTTTATGGGAGGAATTATTAGAAAATAGAGAATTGTGGTGGCAGGTATACTTGGGCATTATGTAAAAACCTGGATTAAATGAGAATCTATCTATGGTGATTAAAGGCCTATTTTGAATTGAAAGCTATTGAAAGTAGAACAGTAAGTGCTTTTGGGTTAATTATTCGACAGAAATTTTAAACAGTTTTATTCATGTTAACATTATATATTATATATTTATTTATTTATTTATTTATCTATTTATTTATTTATATTTATATCAATATATAATATTTATATAGTCATAGAGTTACAGGAGAGATATATATATATTTAAGGTTATATAGGATTTGGACACTAGAGGGAGCTTTTCCTGGGTTCCTGTGCTTCTAAGAGATTTGCACAAAAAGTTTTTTTAAAGTACGTGTTTTTAAGAATTCTATAGTAAACTTTCCCAAAGAATCAAATTCCAAAAAGCCAGAAAACGGGTCCACTGCTCGAACAAGGAAAAAAGCTGTAATAACAACAGTACTCCACGTACACCCACTTCAGCTTGAAGAAACAAACTCCGTTATCGTAAAACACAGGTTTATTTGATTTTAAACCACAAAACACTCCATACAGGTAGATGGTTTAGCGCTTTCATCTGATCTCTCAGATTTCTTCAGAACCACCATTACCAATTGACACACCCCTTTTATACTCTATTTGGCGCCAAAAAATTGTTCGAAATTTTAAAAACATTAAAAACTTTTTGTATATATATATATAAATTTCCATATTTAAGAACTATTTCATTCATTACTAACAACCTGACAAATATAATATGTACCTTAAATACCAATACAAAAGATTTTATTTTATTATATAGCATTTCATATTTGTGTAGTCTCCCTTCTTTGATTAAAAAATGTATACTAATAATCTTAATATAACACTTAAAAAATATATATATATGTGTTGCATTAGACATAAAAAATGCTCCAAGGGTATGAGTAACCACAGGAAGGTCAAACCCGGTCCAACATTAGAAAAGGTTTAATGCTAATATAGTCACTTTTCTATCTTATAAAGAGAGTGAGTGGCAAATTATTTGTGACGCCACAACCCCCCCTGGCCTAAATGACTATATTAGCATTAAACCTTTTCTAATGTTGGACCGGGTTTGACCTTCCTGTGGTTACTCATACCCTTGGAGCATTTTTTATGTCTAATGCAACACATATATATATATTTTTTAAGTGTTATATTAAGATTATTAGTATACATTTTTTAATCAAAGAAGGGAGACTACACAAATATGAAATGCTATATAATAAAATAAAATCTTTTGTATTGGTATTTAAGGTACATATTATATTTGTCAGGTTGTTAGTAATGAATGAAATAGTTCTTAAATATGGAAATTTATATATATATATATATACAAAAAGTTTTTAATGTTTTTAAAATTTCGAACAATTTTTTGGCGCCAAATAGAGTATAAAAGGGGTGTGTCAATTGGTAATGGTGGTTCTGAAGAAATCTGAGAGATCAGATGAAAGCGCTAAACCATCTACCTGTATGGAGTGTTTTGTGGTTTAAAATCAAATAAACCTGTGTTTTACGATAACGGAGTTTGTTTCTTCAAGCTGAAGTGGGTGTACGTGGAGTACTGTTGTTATTACAGCTTTTTTCCTTGTTCGAGCAGTGGACCCGTTTTCTGGCTTTTTGGAATTAGACATTTTTACTTTTTACTTTCCCAAAGAATCAACATTAAGTATAAAAATATTCACATTAAGATCAATAAATGAGTTTGGTTTATTTTGTAATGTAATGTAATTACGTAAAAAATCACATTTGTACAACTGAATTTAATATTAATGAGGTAAAGAAATTGGTTGGTTTATTCAAAGTAAATGGACAGTATTCCATAGGTTGATTAATTGTAATTACAATATAAAAACGTGTAAGTTGTCATATCATTTTATCCGATGAAGTCCTGCAGTAAGGGATGAAAACGCGTGTGTTTTTTGTTTAATAAAAGCGTTAATGAACATTGGCGGTGTCACTTTCGTTTAAATTGAGGAACCTCAGTAACTGCATACTACTCAGCGGCTCTCCTGGTTATTCTTCAACTAGATCTAACTATTCTCCAACTAGATCACTCTGTAGCTCTGACCAGGACCTACTACTTGTCTATAAACCTAGAACAAAAATGGGAAGCAACCTATATAGTTACCATCCTACCATAGCATGGAATAAGCTTCCAGTTCAAATTAGATTACTAAATCAACCCAAACAATTCAAACAGCTGCAAAAAACACCTAAAAACACTCTGGTCTTGCCACTGTACTCCTCCACCACGAACTATTGTCTGACCACACCTCCTTACTCTTGACCATTACTCACCGACTTGATCAGCACTTCCATTCCTCCGGTACTGTCTACCTATATTTTGGTTAACACAGACTCCTGTGTAGTTTACCATAATCTATCTTCCTTACAAATGCCCTTTATAACTCTGATCTGACAGCATCATATCTAAACTGAAAAAGAAATACTTAGATTACAAGAATGTCCTTCCTCATACTTCAACTGCATTTCTGTTTAGTTGTAAATGTTTGATTGTCCAAATGTTGTAAATACCACCAAACATCTCTGTTATACCTTTTTTGTGGTTTTCCCTTTGTATTTGTTTATTGTATTGTTTTATGAATATATTACAGTAGTTTATAATTGTTTTTCTGGAGCTTTTCTCCCTAGGCCTCTGCTGAAAAAGGGCTAATTGCAGCTCAGTCTGACTACTCCCGGTGAACAAATGTAAAATAAAATAAATTCCTGTGGAAGCTAGAAGGGAAGAAGTTATAAAGTGCTCGAAAGTATCCTTTAACAGAATTTTAAAAGGAAAAGCACTGACATCCTGGAAGAAAGCTGTGGTGGCTGTAATACCTGAAGAGGGTAAAGACCCATCAGATCTAGCTTCACATAGGCCAAACTGTGATTATTAAGTGGTGTGTACAGTGGTTACAAGAATGACAGAGGTGATGCCAAAATTGATAGATGTGTTTATCAGTGTGGTTTTGTGGAGGGGAGACTAAAACATTTGACAATGTTTGGAACATGATCGAGATGGAAGCAGAATGTAAGAAAATACCACTGTTGCTGGGTTTTGATGCAGAGAGAGCATTTGACAAAGGAAGCTGGGATTTTGAGTAGGGCAGTGGAAGCATTTGCATTTCCTAATACAATAATAAGGTTAATTAGGGGATATAGTAGGGATCGGTGGCAAAAAATCAATCTGAGCAGAGGAATTTGACATGGTTGTCATCCCCCTTGTTTACATTATGTTTAGGACCACTGGCAAAAAAGGGACTCTGAGATTCAAGGATATAATTGGTATTATGGTGCATTAACACAAAGGCACACCACTGGCTCGAATACTCAAAACTCTTTATTGAAAGTAGAACAGTAAGTGCTTTTGCGTTGCACATAACGCTTCTTCAGACTTAATGAAATTTTAAAAGCAAACTGCCATTTAAATAGCTCTTCATGCATCACCTGACTAATAATTACCTACAATTAAAAACTTAAAGTGGTATACATAGCCATATATCCAGATATATGTATATAAATATAGACTTAAAATGTATAAAAAAAAATATATATCTATATAAAATGTATCAAAAATACTAAATACAATGCTCTAAAATATACATGTAAGGGATATAGAATGTATACATTTATTAATAAAAACTCTCTATACCTGCATGATAATGCTTGATAATGCTAATATAAGTGTAAACAATCATAACTAAGCTATTTACCTAACACTATATTAAAAGACACCAAACCATCACAAGGAAACAAATATGTATAAGGTAACTATGCAGGTATGGTATTCAAGAAAAGTAAACTAGACATCTCATTGTTGTGGAACATTGAGACAGTTTTGGGTTTTTCGTGATAATGATAAAGCAAAGGCTATAGCCATAAACTGTTTCCGAATTTGTTAAGCAATATCCATCTTTATAGGGACATGGTAAAATTAAGTATTTAGGTGTGTGTGTTAAAAAGGACACTGTTATGGCAGCTAAGGATATGTGGGAAAAGGCTAAACAAAAGATGATATGAAAAATGAGAAAATGGGAGCTGTTGCCTCTAGGTATGGATAGCAAAGAGGCAAGTAGTAAAAATGTTCAGTACTTTTATTTTTATACACTGTTGGCATATTTTTATCAGCCAGAGGAGAAGTTGTGGATAGTAATAGTTTAAGGATATTTTTGATCTGGGAGGGGAAGAGTTATGTGGTATATGGTGATCCTTCCAATGGAACAACGAGGTATGATTACCTGATTTGAAGGGATATTTTAGAGTTGCACAATTAAGGTTTTTGTACATAACAGAAGCAGAAAGCAACATTTTAAAGTGGAAAAGGATGATGAAGCAGTAGGTAAGTTCAAGAAATAATGAAAGTGTGATTTCTTTGATGCAAATCCTTAATAGCAGTCCTACAGAATGTTCATAAAGTTGCAGAAAGTACATTAAGAACTAATCCAACATGGGAATGGAGAAAGATTTTGCCAATAGGGATGACTGCAATTAGAGGTACAGAGAATGGGCAAGAGGGGGCTGGAATTTACTAGCGGAAGATGGCAAAGAAACCAAGGTATTGTGAAAAATTAATTTAGAAATGGAAAGGTAATACAGTGAGAAGAGGCCAAAAATGCATTTGTACTTCAGGCTAGAGATTACCTTCCTATCAAGGATTGATGAGTATAATCAGAGAGAGGGATAAGGGGAATATTAAGTGAAAGACTTAACACTGGCTGGGATAAGGGGAATGTTAAGTGAAAGACTTAACACTGGCTGGGATAAGGGGAATGTTAAGTGAAAGACTTAACACTGGCTGAGATAAGGGGAATATTAAGTGAAAGACTTAACACTGGCTGAGATAAGGGGAATATTAAGTGAAAGACTTAACACTGGCTGGGATAAGGGGAATGTTAAGTGAAAGACTTAACACTGGCTGGGATAAGGGGAATGTTAAGTGAAAGACTTAACACTGGCTGGGATAAGGGGATATTAAGTGAAAGACTTAACACTGGCTGGGATAAGGGGAATATTAAGTGAAAGACTTAACACTGGCTGAGATAAGGGGAATATTAAGTGAAAGACTTAACACTGGCTGGGATAAGGGGATATTAAGTGAAAGACTTAACACTGGCTGGGATAAGGGGATATTAAGTGAAAGACTTAACACTGGCTGAGATAAGGGGAATATTAAGTGAAAGACTTAACACTGGCTGAGATAAGGGGAATATTAAGTGAAAGACTTAACACTGGCTGAGATAAGGGGAATATTAAGTGAAAGACTTAACACTGGCTGAGTTTTTACTGGAGTCTAGAACAGAAGCTGCTGTTAAAAAGGGATACTTAGTAGGGCATATAAAATATTGCACAGTAACTATAGGAACCAATCAGAAGAGCTTGCAAAATATTGGGAAGAGACTAGCAATTCATAAAGATGCATTGTGAGGATTATATATTGCTCCAAATATACAGCAAAGTCTAGAAGATTTAGGATTTTTGCCTGGAAGTATTTGCATAAATATGTTTATACCTCAAGCACAGAAATTTTCTTTAGCTAGATGGCAAATGTCATTGGTAAATTGGGATTAGAAAGATGTATTTGGGGCATATTTTTCAGAGTGTAATGAGTTGGCAGAATTTAAAAATTCCCAGCAGCTTACTCTGTCAGAATTACTGGGCGAGCAAATGAGTTTAACCACAGATTTTTTTTTTTTGAGCTGGAATACTGGATCTGAATTGCATAGACATAGCAAGGGCTTGCAAAGTTTAATTATGGTAGCTGCCAAAAATGCAATTGCTAGAAGATGGAAATTAGTTTGTTTTAAACCAATGATACTTTAAGTAGTGAGTATTGTAGCAGATAAAAGAACAGGAAGTGGGATCTTTAGTAAGAGGTTGGAGTAAATTACATAGAAAAAATGGAAGTTGTGGGAACAGTAATGCAAAAAAAAAAGTTTTGGTGGAGAAATGAGGATTACATAAATTGTTCAAACCCTGCCTTTTGTTAATGTTGCACTGATTGTACTGTATAGAAAAATATGTGATATGTAATGTGTTTTTTATGTGAACTTTAGTATGGCTTGATAGGTTTACATTTTATAGAAAAGTAATCTTATGTCACAAGTGACAATTCTATAAAGGTGTTAAAATAATTAAATATATAATAATTACAAAAAAAAAAAAAAAACACCTTCGGCAAAAAAGGTAGAAAGAGGATTGTTGCCAAACTTCAGGGAGAAGCTCACCAGAAAGCAATAACTACAGTTCCTATAGAGGTATTAGATATTTTGGCAATTTTATGAACATTTGTGCAAGGCAGAGGAATGTGGAAATCAAGAGTATAATTAGTTTAAGCCAAGGTTAGATGAAACTCAGCAAGTAAATTTTGGTAAGAAGACCTGAGATAAAATGGTATCATCTGAAGGAAAGTCTTCAGAAACAGATATTCCTGTGAAAAGTTTGAATTTAGGTGGGAAGAAGGCGATGGCATTCTATTAAACAAAATCTTCCAGATAGTTTAAAAGAGAAGCACAGTCATCTTGAAAGAAAGCTGTGATGGCTGTATTACCCAGGGAGGGTAAAGACCTGTCAGAACCCAGCTTCATATAGAACAGTTTCTGTTTTAAACCACAGACGCATTTCACTTTTAAACCATGATTATAAAGATACGAGTCCCCTGGTTTGTCCATTTCTTTAAATCATGATGGTGACTTCAAAGTTTTCAATTATTCTAGTGTACCTGTTGACAGTACAGACTGTGATATTTTTGCTACAGGATTGACTTTCGTTCCTGATAAAAGTACCAATATTGAAACTGCATTATTGGATTTGAAGTTGTATACTAGAAAATTGAATCTGAATGTTTTATTCAAGGATTGTAGGTCAATCATGGATCCCATTTCATTATCCAGTACCTTTAACACCCCCCCCCCCCAATTCATCCTTTACTACAGCTTTTTGAAAAAAATTGTGAATTGGATATGAGAAATGTTAAAATGGCAAAAATGGAATTTGAAACGGGATGAAATGAATGTTAAGACTACTGTCTGATAATAAGGACCTCCAGATAATGAACCCGGACAAGGGGGGTGGGGGTGGGATTGTCATGATGAACATGGTGGACTACAACTATAAAATGTGGTGTTTGCTAGCAGGCTTACATGCAATCTTTGTTTAATGAACTACATGGTGTGTATAAGAAAGTGAAGTATTTTACAGGATTTATTCATTGAAGGTAGTCTCTCTGGGTGAATTTAAATATTTAACCATAGCACAACCTAGGATCCCTGTCATTTTTGGGTTACCCAAGATACATAAAGACTTAGACCAACCACCAATGTGGCCCATAGTTGATGCAAGGGGCTCTATTGCCCACCCTATAGCCAAATTCGTGGACATCAGATTGAAGGACTTTGTGCAACATGAACCTTTACTATGTAAGGACTCTTGGGACTTTTTGAAAAGGATTAATGTGTTAGAATTTGATGAAACAGTTTCATCACAGTCTGTCAGATTTATGCATGCTAATACCGCATACCATAGTCATGGAATGGTTTTGTGAATTTTTGGTGGGTAAGGGTCTCCCCTAGCCACTGGTCAACACCTATGAGACCTTATTAGAACTAGTACTCTACAAATAATTTAATTCTATTCAATAATGAACTGTTTTTACAAGTTGAAGGTGTGGCAATGGGGTCAATGTGCTGTGGTTTGTATGCAAACATAATTATGTTGGAATGGGAAAGGAGATTTTTAATTAATACCCCATGGTTTAAGTTCTGTACATTGTATGCACTGTTCTTGGATAATGTCTATTTGTTGGAATGGTCTGAGAGAAGAGATCCCCCTATTTTTAGAATATATCAAAGGCACAACCAGTTTTTTAAAGTTCACACATGAGGTTAACAGTGAACAAATAGTGTATTTGGGCGTCTTACTGAAGAAGAGTATCAGTTAAAAGCCTTTGTAGCTCAAATTCATAGGAAAGCAACCTATTCAAACAGCTTTCTGCATTTTGATAGTACACACCCATTTAAACAAAAAAGAGGGGTAGTAAAGGGTCAATTTGTAAGGGCAGCCCAGATGGTTAGTTTGTTTGATAACTTCTTAGATGAGTGTGACCATCTGAAAGCTATGTTTTGCAAGATGGGTTACCCATTATGGCTCCTTAATGAAGTCATGATCGAAGTGGTCAACAAAAGAGTTTTTTAAACCCTTGTTAGGTCACCACAAGGTGATACTTGCCCAGGACAATGCCCCCTATTGATGGCTGTTTGGTTAATGGAGTAGAAAATGACTTGACCCAATCCAATGTTGAACAGAATTCAAATTTTAAATGTGCTTTTATTATTACTTTTGACAGTAACAGTAAGGATGTGTTGGATATTTTATTCAAAAATTGGGCTATATTGCTTAATGACAGGGATATCAGAGAATGTGTTGGAACTAAACCAAATATTGTTAAGAGAGGGATGAACCTGAAATGAATTTGAGTCCAACAGAAATGTTGTACATGCAGGGCCTGTGAAAAAAATGTGGTTCCTGTTCAGTGTCGTTTTGTGATGGAAGGCAATGAATTCTTGGTGAATGGTTTTAAAACACAGGTGAATAAGAAGGTGTACTGTCAATACTGAAAGAGTTGGGTGCAACTCATGTGACTGTTTCTATGTCAGAAAGACTGAGAGAAAATTTAAAAACAGAATTTGAGCATTTAAGGGATATCAGACTTGGGGAAATCCACAAATGCACTGAGTAAACACTGCACAGAAAAATCAGGCCACTCTTTCAGAGTTTTCATTGTGGACACTGTTGATTTGGATAAAAGAGGTGGCCCATGGGGGCTGCTTTTGGAAAAAAAAAATAATTTGGCAGGTCCGACTAAATGCGGGGCAGTGGCCAGGATTAAATGATTCACTCTCCATTGCTTGCCTGTTAAAACTAAAAGCAATGGAAAGGTAAAATATATAAAAAATATTTATATACATTTTATATATATACTTTTATTTTTATATAAACACCATTTTATAGATTATATACATTGTGTGCTTTTGTATTTACATTTATTTTCAGCATTTTTGTACTTGCTAATGACTTTTTAAATGCTGGTTTTAAAGAGTGTCTTTTGTAGAATGCTTTTATGCTGGCATTTTATGAATATTTGAGTTCAGGGAGGTAATTTTTAGTCCGTGTGATGGGACTGGTTTATTAATTAATACTCTTGCAGAATGTACTTTGGAGTGTTTTTCTGGATTTGCTCTTATGTGATTAAGTTGAGAAGGTTCTTGACAAAAGCGGTTATTTCTTAATTTTGGTTTAATAAGTGTTTTTACCACTTCCAAAGTGTTTTGCGGCCATTTACTACAAGGATTTACTTGAGTTGCTCAAGTGTGTGGGTCCAGGAGTGCTGACTTTGTTTTCCTACAGTTTGTGGACTTTTGTGCTTTTATTCAGTAGAGTAAGTTGGGATTTTGAGCAGGGCAATGGAAGTGTTTGGATCCCCTGATACAACAATAAAGTTGATTAGGAGGATGTATAAAGAATTGGAGGCAAGAAATATTTTCTGATGAGATTGTTTGAATAGAGGAACCAGGCTGGGATGTTGCCTTTCCTTTTTATTTACTTTATATTTGCAGACATTTGTAAAGAAAATAAGGGGCTCAGAAATTCAAGGATGTAATTGGTGTAGTAATAAAGAAAAGTTGTATTTATTTGCAGATTATATTTTGTACTTGATAAATCCAAAAAAGGACATTTCAGCTCTGGGGAACCTTTTTAGACCATTTCAAGTTGTAAATTATGCACCACATGCAAATGGTTCAGCAGTACCTATATTTATGAGGGCACAAGATAAAGTATTTAGGAGTATGGATTAAAAACAAAGCTTTAATTATGGCAGCTAAGGATATGTTGAAAGAGACAGAGCAAAAAAATGCAAACATTAAGAAACTGGAAGCTCTTGTTTATGGCTATGAATAGTAAGATGCAAACCGTGAAAATGTTAGTCCCTTTAGTTTTATATACAGATCAGGCATATTTTTTTCAACCAGAGGAGACTATGTGGAAAACTGAGGGCAAGAGTTAAGTTTATCTTCCTCCCTATAGAACAAATTGATATTGTAGAACTGCTCAGTTAAGCCTGATATACATTAACACGATTAAAAGACTGTACTTCAAAGTGGAAAGCGATGATGCTGGAGCGCGGGGGTGGTTCAAGAAATAAGGACAGAGTGAGATTGTGGAATGCTGATCCTTAAGAACAATAAACATAATATCATAAAGTTGCAGAAAGTATTCTGTGAACTAAGCCAACACAGGAGTGGAGAAAGGAGATTTTGCCAAAAGGGATGACTGCAAGTAGGGGTGTAGATAGTAGGCAGAGGGGGTGGAATTTAGTGGAGAAAACTGGCGAAGGAACAAGGGTATTGGGAGCAAACAGGAATAATGGAGTAGGTTAAGGCCAAGAAGTTGTTGGTTAGATACTGCCTTCCTTACTAGGAGTTGCTATCAGAGTATAGACGACTGAGGATAGTATAGTTCTAAGTGCAAAGGTAATTCTAAGTGCAAGACCTGCTCTGATAGAGTTTTTAATTGAATCTGGAACAGAAGCTGGTGTTAAAGGGATGATGAGGACATAATGAAGCAGAGAAAGTTATACAATTTTGGAAAGAGAGGCTGGAAAGTAGGTTTACAAGGGAACAATAGGATATGGCTCCCAATTAAGCAGCAGAGTCCAGAAGGTTTAGAATTTTTGCTAGGGAGTGGTTGCATAGGTATTTTGTATCCCCAAACAGACTTAAATGAAGTTTTCCTCCAGTAGATAGCAAATGTTATGGGGAAGAAAGAGAAAACCGGAAACAGTTTTGGGAGTGTAATGAGTTGGCAGATTTTAAATGGAATTCAAAATCTAAACCAATTGTATTTGAAGTATTGAATAGTTTAGAAGAGATAAAAGAACTGAAAGCTGGAACTTAGAAAATGGAAGGAACAGTTTACATAGAAGTCAGTATGATTTGTAGGGAAAATACATGCAAAATAATCAGGAGAAGGACTGAGGTTTAAGTGAAGGCAGGAATTCAATAATGTTCGATTGAATGTCGGTGCTTTTAAAGAAAGAAAATGTATGTAAATAAAGTTAGTATGTTTTCTCAATGTGTGTGTGTGCGTGCGCATATTTCTCAAGTGATTATTTAATAAAGGTGTTTAATCAAAATGGAAAACTTCTGGGGGTCTTCCAGGAATTGATAAAACTTTGGGGAATGAGTTTGTTTCCTTTCAAAACACAAATCAGTTCTGCCCCAGGATTCCTTGACAGTTGCTTTCTCTTTATGGATGGAAATGTTCCTCTGATTTTCCACACCTTCCACTGATACCCAGGGTTCTTGTAAAGGCCCAGAAGGCCTCGCCAAACATGGTGGTAGTGACTTCCTTTTGGCTCATTCAGTGGTGGTTCTCTGTTTTGAAAATTACCAGTAGCAGTTACCACAGGGCCTTTCACAGAGTGTTTGGATACACTGCAACCTAAATGGAGTACCTAGAATGACAATTTTGATATATTTTAAGCAGCTTTTTCCTAAGGAATGTGCATCAAATACTAAAGGAGGCTAACAAAACTGCTTTTAGGAAATCATACATGTCTAAGTCGAAAGGATTTTCTAGTTGTTGCCATAAGAACCAGGACCCTTCTAGGGCCTGGATGCCTCTAGTTCTGGAGTATCTGTGAGTTAGCCTTTAGCTTTTCCTACCATTTGAGTCGCATCTTTTAGCCATTTCTGATAGTCTGCCTGTGGTTCCCCTTTTCTGCCTGCCCTCCAGTCAAACAGTGTTTGAAAGGAAGGGTTTTGTATATCTGACTTCATAAAAAATGGGTGGCTTCTCCTCAGGTTTTCAAGCACGAAGTTAAGATACTAGCACCTTAATTTGAAGCATCTTAACAGGCTGAGTTAAGGTTCTCAACTTGGAAAACTGTGTTACTCATTGCTTCAACTTGAAAGCTCTTATGGCGAGATGACCTTGGCTCATTTTCTACATGGACAGGCTTGCTTTAGAATAAGCCCTTGTTTTATGGCAAAGTCGTTTCAGAGTTTACACCGAGTAATCTGTTAATATTCATGTAGTCTTTCTAGAACCTAAAAACAAGGAAGAAAGAATCTTGCTTAATCTGGATGTCCACAGACTGTACAGATACTACCTGGACAGAACAAAAAACTTCAGGAAGACCAGTCAGTTTGTTTCCTGGTGAGGGTAAGAAAAAAGGTCAACCAGTATCCAAGCCGGCAGTTTCTAGATGTTTTTTCTGATGTTCTCATTTACAGCCAGGGTCAGGCCTGCCATGGTCCCTGGATTTTTTGTGGCATTTTGGAAAGGGGTGGACTCAAAGTATTCTAGAGGCAGTAACTTGGTCATCTTGTGCATACTTTCATAGAACATTAAAAGCTGGATTCCTTTTCCAAGTCTGGAACAGGTGTTGCTAGGACCATTCTCTTAGGGCTCCTGGCTTCTTAAAGTCCTTTCTTACCCATACATAATGCTAAGGTTTGGTATTCTGTGCATACAGCCTGGGTTACTGCAGCTGTGATCTAATGCTGAATGTAGTACTGTTTAAGTCAACTTCCTTTAACAGTCTATTTACTGTTTGAGTAGCTGTCCCTTTCCTCCATCCCCTTTGTTCTATTTTAGGTTTATTGCCAGGGTGTGGCTGTATGAACTTCTTTGTATATATCCAGATATATTTATAAGTTTACTTTCCTAACTAGCATTTACCTTTCTGGGCTCTATCCTCCCTCCTTGAGGCAAGAAAGCTCTGAAGCTTTTCGTGACCTTACCATTGCTTTTGTGTGGCTCTCCCTGATGGCCACAATGGTTAATGTAATGGAAGGTACCCTGAGGCCTTAAAAACTTGCAAGTAGCCCTATCCTTGGCAGGATATAGCCCATACAGCTTAAGCTACTTCTGCAGTGATCTGCTAAAACATCTACTGTTGTGGTAAGTTTACTTACACAGCTGTACTTTTTGCAGTACTCCTTGGCTCTTCCACCTTGAATGTGGTTTCCGAACATGTACTGCTTTAATACTCTTGCAGTGCTTTGTAAGTAATAATGCAGCTGTGATGTCAGTTTTCAAACTTCTATTGCTATAGTACATTGTTTCAACTATTTAATATAGATATGTGTAATGTCAAAATGGAAACATTGAAACTTCAGAATATCAATGAACAAAAATTTTGTAAAACCTATTTTTTGTAGGGACGAGCACCCCCCCCCCATACCCCCCCTGATCCCTTGATAATTATATTTACTAAATCAGAGATCACTACAGTAGGGAAAGGACAAAATTCCATTTCCCCGCTGCACTACGCTAAAGGAGTTTTGATGTTTTCATTTCAACATTATGAATGTCAGCTACTTCTCCAGTTGACAAAAAAGTAGACCCATTATTACACAGCCTTGGAGAATCTTTAATGGAGATGACTGCCGCAGTATAGATTCTGTTGCGTTATCCCTCTTGCTGATTCCTTCCATAAGTTCTTTTTGCCTGTGAAAGGGATTCTTTTATTCTTAGTTTCACTGAGTCTACAAGCTGGGGTATTTAGTGTCTCAGGAAGTTGGTGCTGCCCCCTCCCAACTCTCTTCTAACAGGTGCACTTTTTATTGACCATTGTTTATATTTTCATAGGTGTATATTAGGCTAATGAGTACTAAGCCTAGCCATGCAACCCAAATGTGTCCCACAAGTTGTATGTTTTAGACATTTATGTAGGGGTGATCGTTAGTTAAAACATGATTTACTGACTGCATCTGTCGGTCAGTAGTGCGGGTGCCAGATCAGGGGTGAACTTTCCATCCAATGGTCTAAGTTGCACTTCAATAGGGTTAGGGAGGGACTTCATTTCACATGGATTGTGAGCCTGTTCCAGAAAGAGGGAATTTTCTGAGATGCATCTCATGTTGCAAGCAAAATTTAGGTCTTTAAATCTAGTATTTCTGATGCAGTTTGTTTTGCAGATGTGTAAATGGTTCATCAGGGTGGGTTCCTAGGATGCCTTATAATGCCAGGCATAGATCTCCTCTCACTAGTTTGTAAGAGACCAGGTGTAGAGATAGAGATTTTAGGTGATCCACATAGGATGTTGTGTTTATGCAATGTATTCCTTTTTGTAAGGAACCTTTTCAGATATTCCAGTTGCTGCATTAATGATCAGATACATGCCAAAGAGGGAATTATACTTAATGATGGGGCTGTGAGGCCAAGTATTGTGCAACAGCGGCTTCCCTGTAACTCAATACCATGCACTTAAGTTGAGCAACGTAGAAGGATTTCCGTATTACCTTGGATACATGTTGGTCGAAGGCCAAGTTACTTTGTGTTCCTAGGTCCCTAACTAGTGGGTCAACTCTTAAGGGTGTTTTATTGATTACTTAGTTTCCCAGGGTAACAGACTTCCCAAAAGGTACTATAATGCATTTGTTTGCATTGAGTTTTAAGCCATGGCTTTGTCACCAGTCATTTGCCTGTTAGACCCTCTTGTAAGATTAGTCTCTTGGGGGGATTCTACAACTTCTTCCAGTTTGCAGTCATCTGCAGACTTGGTCAGAGAGGCATTTGACATTAGCCTTGACTTCTAAGGAAGTAGATGCCTTAAGGGACTCCACTGGAGATTTGCACCTTTAATATTGGTGAGATCTCTTCTTCAACTTCCATGGTCCTAGTTGGCTGTACATTGTGTTCTATAGTGTTTTATGCCCAATTCCTAAGTATAACAATGCCAGAGTGAGGTATTGTATCAAATGTCTTAGCCAGGTGAAAGTAGGCAGTATGCACGGTTTACCCTCATCCATTAACTTGGTGGCCTTTTCAAAGAAGTTTACCAGGTTCATTAGGCATGGCTTTCTTTTGACAAGGCCAAATTGGGATGGATTCAGTGTCTGAAGGTCTCCCATGTCTTGGATAATTTTTATGATAATTCTTTCCATGGCTTTGCATATAAAACTAGTCAGACTAATGGCTCTGTAGCTTCTGGCATCTGTTCATGGTCTGCCCTTATAAAGAGGAATGATTGTTGCAGCTTTCATTGCCGTGGCACAAAACCTGTTTTAAGGCTATGGTTAAAAAGCAACTCCAGTGGCCCTGAGAGGCTATGTTTTAGACTATTCAGTAGGCATCCTGGGATATTACCAGGGCCCATTGAGGCTGTGTTCCTTGCCATAGCGAGTGCAGCCAGGACATGCTGTCTGTTTATAGTTGGAGGGGTTTATGTTTGATGGTATTTCTAGGGAGGTGGCTGAGGGGTGAGTAGGAGGTTAGAGTTGGAACTGAATTTGTCAGCCAACAGATCTGCTTGTTAATACCTTTGCTGATTGGCCATGCAAGAGGCATGAGGTTCTGAAAACTAGTCTCGCCAAATAGTTTATCCATCTGCCGCAGATTCCCATTCTTCATGAATGATACTACAGCAGTAATCCTAGTATTCAAGCTTCTGCTGTTAAAGTGAGCTGTAATAACTGTAAAGTCTTCAAATAGGGCTTGTTTGGTGGATCTGAGCTGTGTTTCCTTTATCCTGCAACCTCCATACAACCTTGGCAGTAGGAATCCCTGCAATTATAGCAAGGGTATATTATGTCACCTGTAAGTAATGGGGTGACATATCTGTTTTTTCCCCAGAAAGGTACTTGATGGCAACAGTAGAGCAAACTTGTGGATGATGGAGGGCAAGGGTGCCATCTGTATTTGTCATGTATCTTGACCTGAATAATTATGGATACACAGCCATTGATGTGGGAAGCTTCAGAAAAATAAGTTGAAAATTGGAGAAGTCAACAGCAGAACCTATTAAGGAAAGGCCTTTTGTTTATTAACCGGCTTTGGTAGAATCTTATATTTATGATGTACATAATTTTGTCAAATATAGGGGCAAGATTATTTTAACTGAAAAGAACATTTGTTCTCAAATCAGCAGGAGCTTAGATGTTTAACATATTCTGAAATGAATGAATGGCGTGATTGTTCCTTTGATCTGTCTAGAAGTAATGAACTCTTGGTGTTATGTATTACAGGTTGACCATGATTAATTTGGGTCTCAAGCTGAATGAGTACTGGAAAGATAAGAAATGTACTAAGAAGCAAGTAATGCAAGACAGCACAGGTGATCATGAAGTTACTAGGTAAGTTAACCTGTATTGCCTAGGAAGAGATTATGGGCTGTCTAAACCACTGCCTTTTTTTATTATTATTATTTTGGGCAGTGGATGATTTGCTGCTTAGTGAAGTGTCTGAATTATTAATAAGGTTGTAATTGTAAACTAAGTGCAAAAAAAAAAGATTAGTCAGTAACCAAGTTTTTCAGTATGTAAAAAAAAACAATGGAAGAGAATCCTGAGAAGTTCAGAAAGCAGCCCATAGGTATGTCTTGTTTTGCTGAGGTCTTGGGGACATTAGATGGTCATCTTCAAATATAGCAGTAATAAAGCTGTATTAATGTATACTGAGCAAATAAACTTTAACTACTTTAAACAAATTCACCACTGTGTGTGCGTAGTCCATAAACAGGAGTCAGATTAGCGCTTTCATTCCTTTACTTTTGGAACTTCATCAGAAACATTTCAGTTAAAAAAAAATTCAGACCTTTTAAATACAGTCAAACTGATGACATCACAATGTAATTAAGACTTTAGACAAATAGTTAAAGCAATAATGACATAGAATCAAGAAAAATAAACTTTTGAGAGAAAAAAAAAATGTGTGTGTGTATATATATATATATATATATATATATATATATATATATATATGTGTATGTATATGTATATATATATATATATATATCACTATACAAGTATAAAGACCATATTTTGAAAATCATTATAAGAAAAAATGTCTTGTATATATTTGTATTTCAATAAACTTTTGATGGAAATAGTTTTGTTCAAACCAGGAATAACAGCCCTAAGAAGGACCTGCCATTTCAATTATAGGATTTCCAGATAATTGCTTGAATCAACAAATCTGTTGGTATCCACCTGTTGCAAAACTAAAACTTCTTAGGGCTGATGTTATTCCAGGTTTGAACGATGATGAAGTTCCGATAGTAAAGGAATGAAAGCACTAATCTGACTCCTGTATTAATGTACGTTTCCATGCTAGCTTTCTTCATAAAGTTGTTTGCTGAAGCTACATACTGATGTACTAAACCGCTAAATAACAAAAGGTTCCATAACCCAAAACTCCTTTGAGATAAGTGCAAGATGGTATGCCCAGTGTTGCTGTGATGTCAGAATAGGATTTTGTTTCTGTTCATAGGTGTGTACTAGGTTAATAACCCTGGAGCCTTTACAAGCCTAGCCCATAGGATTACCCTGGCATCGTGCCACCCGACCTTGTTTCCAGTGCCTCCGTCAAGTAGAGCCACTAGATTGATCCCTGGAGTGAATTTTCTATTTCCCATCCACTCAAGATTTCTCTTGAGAGGCTAGTGAGGTGCTTTGTTTAACATGTATGGGAAGTCTATTCCATAGCATGGGCAGTCTCTGGGTTATGAACCAGTCCCTCCAGCACGTTCTGTTGATTGTGGTAATGAGGTTGAGGTCTGTGGAGCGTGTGGTGGGATTGGGATTTCTTTAGATGTAGCATTTCTAACAGAGCTGGGTCAGACATGGCTTTATAAGTTGAGCAGAAATTGCCTCTTAAGTAGGCGATATGAGACTGAGAATAGTTGGAGCGTTTTGAGTCTGTTCATATAGGACAAGTGTTTAAGGCCTAGGATCCTCTTTGTGAGGTACTTTGGTGGCATCTCCAGTTGTTGCAGGTGTCTATTGAGGTACATGCCAAATGTGCCACACAGAAGGACTTTCTGACCACAGTGGCAGCATGGTGGTCAAAAGAGAGGTTGCTGTCAACCTGTGTTCCTAGATCTCTTATAACACCTATGTTCAGTGGACTACCATCAATGTGGTGGTTCATGGGAACTGGGTTTTTCTCAAAGGGGATGACTACAGATTTTTTGACATTGAGCTTAAGGCCATTGTTCTGACACCAGTTGTTGGTCTCAGTGAGGTCTTTCTGTGAAATGTCAGCATCACTTGGGGAGCCAATAATGGCTCCCAACTTGCAATAGTCTGTGAACTTTGTCAGCCAGAGTCCCTTTGTGTTGGACTGGACTTCTGAGAAGTAGATACCAAACAGGAGAGGACCCAGGACTATTCCCTGTGGAACTCAACTCGTGACTGTTTGGCATTCTGACTTGGAGTCAGCTACTTTCACACTGCGGGTTCTATCCGTGAGCCAGTTTGCAACCCACCTAGTGATACAGGGGTTGATGCATGTGTTAGTGAGCTTTTCTGTGATTCCTGAATGGGGAATGGCATCAAAGGCCTTGGCTAGATCAAGGTAGGCTGCATTTCTGTGAATTGGTGCAAAGCTGATAGGTTTCCTGGATGTGAGCAGAGTTGGAATCTATTCCAAACTGATAGGTAGACTTTTTGCAACTTAATTTGCACTGCTGCATTTATACATTTGCTTATTATTTATATTAGTGCTGTATTCCCACCCACCTTCCTTGTTGGTATTTTGTTCTTATACTTGGTGACTTTGCAGTTGGTCGCCTCTACTGTAAATTTCGTCTGGAACACTCCCCCCAGTCTAGTGTCATTAGCTCATTTTACCTATTACAGAGAACATTTGAGAAGGCCAACCCACTTTGTTTAAGCTTGAATTATCTTCTGCTCCTCCTTTCTCCCTTTTCACTTTACTAGAATCTCCCTGTGTTCTGACTGAGTGTGCTTCTCAGCTGAAGTATATTTTTGGCACTTTTTAACTGTTCAGAGTTGAATAAAACAATAATCGAATTCAGTTCAGAATACATTTTGAATAAATTGCATTTATTTAAGCTGTATTTGCTTTAATACTGCTACACACTGAAGCGTGCTAGCTTGCACTGCACTTAAACTGTTTTTAGTGTTTTAGCTGCTTTTCTGTAACAAAAAAAAAAAAATTCTGAGCCCGTTTCCTAACTTTCCTGTAACTAGTGTAGTCTAGATACAGATTTGCTGTATCCAAGACTGTATGTAAGCTTCTGAGCCCCCCAAGCCTTTCTGTGTTGGAGGGAACCCTTCTATCTTATCAGTGGGACTGGTAAGCACTAGGTAGCCTTTATACCACGAGAGGAGTGGTTTCTGGCCCAGAAATTGTAGTTTATTGGCCATTTGGGCAGTTTTTCTGTCTCTTTCAAATTCTGCTTTAAAAGCCGGCATTTGCACTTGTTCCCCACCTTTCCTGTAACTAGTCTAGTCCAGATTCAGATTCTTAGTTTTAGCACTTAAATTTGCTTATTCGTGCTTGGCACTTCAGTACTTGTAAGCACTAAATAAGCTACAAATTACTACAGCACTCAACCTTCCTTATTACCTAGAGGAAAACAGTTTTTGTACTTACTTTCCTCACTTGCTTAGAGAAAAACAGCTCTTGTACTCAATTTCCTCAGTTATCTAGAGGAAAATATTTTTTTATTCAGGCATGTCCAATGGTCCGCTCCCAGTGTTCTCTCCTGTCTGTCTGATGAATCTGGGCATCTTGGGGCAATGAGGCAGTTGCCTCATGTACACAGACAACCCTCTCCACCTACCACCCAACACTACAACCTGTGAGAGATGCACTTAGCCAAACTGGAGGTAAAGCTCTCTCCAACCAAGACTGAACTTGACAGCAGGAGAAGGTAAACACTTGCACCACACCACACTCTTCACATAGTTCCACTAAATCTATACCACCAAAATCCACACATAGAACCACAAAAACATTCACGGAGGCTCTCAATAATAATCTGCTCAAGCAACAGAGACCTCCAAAGCAGAAACGCAAGCAACCTCCAGCCCCCCCCCCAACACAACCCAAATGACACGTAACCCACAGACTTGTGTGCCACTCAACCACAGCCCATAAGGCAAAACAACGTACCCAACATACTAGTCATAGGTGACTCTATAGTCAGGCACACTGATGTCCCACTCACCAGGCTAAACAAGAAGGTTACTGTCAGCTGCCTGCCGGGTGCCAGGATCCGCCACATAACCCACGCACTCAGGTCACTCCAAGTACAAATGTGACTCTTGTCATTGTCCATGTTGGTGTGAACGATCTGAGACTTACCTCCCTGGACTACATGAAAAGAGACATGGAAGAGCTCTCTGATCTTGTAGCCCAGGCGAGTATGACCCTAACCCTGTGTAGCATTCAGCCATCACCCTGAATGGTACCGCAGTACAAGGACAAAATGATTGACTTCAACAATTGGCTAAGCTTCTGGTGTAATTCTAAGGGGATCCAGGATCTGTGGACGACATGGTCGACAGATCACGATGCTTTGCCAGAGATGGCCTGCACCTGTCACCCCTGGGATCCTGGCTACTGACTAAGGCTCTTGCTGCCCCTATAGTGCTTTTTTTTAGGCAAGATTCAAATGACAAATTCACCACTGTAACCGGAAAAGGCAGGTAAAAACTGAGGGTAATGCTACTCAATGCTAGAAGTCTAAATCTCAAAATGCACTCACTCGAGGAACTCCTTAAAATGGAGAACATTGATATCTGTGCATTGACTGAGACCTGGTTCAAGGCTCCAGAGAGCACCCCTGCACTACCAGGCTATAACTCGTACCACACTTTTCGGCCCATGTATCCTGGACCGGAGCACCAAAGGCGGAGGTGTGTCCATATTCATTAAGGATATCCACACCTCCAGACTAGTTGCTCAGCATAATGCATCCGAGGTTATCCAAGTGCAACTAACTCTGGGCAAAACTGCAATCCAAATTATAGCTTGCTACAGATCCCCCACCATGCCCCAGGATTCCCACTCCTCATTTCTTGATATACTGGAAAATATTAGGGTTCAACCAAACACCCTAATGGGTGATTTCAACTACCCCACCATTAACTGGGAAAACTACTCGTGTACCAACTCCTTCATTCAATGCTTTCTGGAATTCATAAATTCTAATGCCCTGGATCAACTTATCCACACCTCCATCAGGGGCAACAACATCCTAGACCTAGTCATTACCAACATGAGTGACCGGTGTTCCTCACCTGAAGTCATCTCCTCGTTGGTCCGATCCGACCATAAGCTAATCGCCCTAGATATCCACATCCTGCCCCCACCCCGTATTAAGAAAACCATGGTAAATTTCTCCAAAGCCAACTTTGTGCTTCTTAAGACAGAAGTGGTGAACTTCATGATCCCATGGGGATGGACAATACAGTTACGACTGCTGAATCCTATAAAAATGCACTCTAAGCACTTACACGAGTGCATGGATTGTGCTATCCCAAACAGAACCAAGATGCTATCTTCAAAAAAAAAAAAAAAAAAAAAAGGGCAGCCAATCTGGTGGTTCCCTGTCATAAACTGTACAACAGAAGGAAGAAACTGTTGCAAAAGACAGTAAAATCCCATGAGTGGAGGGGAGCTCCCTGGTCAGCCTCCGTAAGAAGCTGAGATCCCTTATAAGATCCTCCAAAGCTAGCTACAAAAACAAAATCGCCACTGATTCTAAGGACAACCACAAAGTATTCTATAGCTATGTCAAGAATCTCAATGGCAACACCCAGATCTGCTCTGAGTTGCTGCATAACGGCATGGAAATTACAGAACCAACTGATATTGCCAACATCCTGGCAGATAGGTTTAGTGGTAACTTTACCTTACCCCCTAAAGGGCACATATCTATACAGGAAGAATGCAGAGTCCATGTAATCACAACTACGCAGGTAAAAGCTGCACTCTCCAAAGCCAAAAACACAGCATCTATGGGGCTGAACAACATCCCAGGCTGCATTTTACACTAACTTCAGAATGAACAGGCACCCCACCTAAGCACCATGTTCAATCATAGCCTCACGTCAGGCTTTGTGCCCACTGAATGGCACACAGCAACAGTTATCCCACTCCACAAAGAGGGGCCACCACTGATCCCAGGAACTATCACCCTATTAGCCTGATGAGTCTGCAAGGCCGTGGAACATAACATATGGAACTCCTAAACAAAGACATTGGTAACCTCCAAACTCTGGACCTCACCCAGTTCGGGCTTGTGAAAGCCAGATCATGCCTCCTGAACCTGATCAACTTCTTTGAGGCAGTCACCAAAGCTGTAGACGGACGGGGGGGGTGGGGGGGTAAGGTGATTCACACAGCCTAGCTTGACCTTGCCAAGGCTTTTGACACCATCTTCCATTGTGAAAATTTAGCTAAACTCACTAAACTAGGTATAAATCCCTACGTCACAAGATCAGTTGCCAACTGGGTCACTGACGGAACCCACACTAAAAGTTGCAGACTGCAAATCTGACTTCAAACCAGTGACAAGTGGATTACCACAGGGTTTATTCCTGGGACCTCTCCTGTTTGGTATCTACTTCTCTGAAGTACAGGCTAACACAGAAGACCTCTGGCTAATGAAGTTCGCAGATGACTGCAAACTAGAGCCATAGTAGAGTCCCCAAATGATGTGGACATCCTACAGAAGGGCCTCACTGAGACAGATGCCTTGTGTCAGAGCCATGGCTTCAAGCTCAATGCCAAAAAGTGCATTGTCGTCCCCTTTGGTAAAAACTCTGTACCCATGAACTACCACCTAGGCAGCAATCTACTTAACACCAAATGTCCGAGACCTTGGGACCCGGGTGGACAGTAGTCTCTCCTTTGATAATCACATTGCCACAGTAGTCAGGAAGTCCTTCTACTTGGCACACCTAGTCACAAAAGGGTTCTCATCCAGGAAAAGAGGTCATTGTTCCCCTCTACTCAACACTCATTAGACCCATTATAGAGTACAATGCCCCTTTTGGAATGTACCTCACAAAATATCTGCAGCAGCTGGAAAGGCCACAGAAATACCTCACAGAGGATTACTGACCTCAAATAGATGCACTGACCATCTCAAAAAAAACTCCAGCTGTACTCCATAGCATATCGCCTACTCCGAGGTGATCTCTGCCTAACATATAAAGCTATGTCAAACCCAGAGCTGTTGGACATGCTACACCTAAAGAAATCCCAATACCTCTGAGCTGCACACTCTAGGGACCTAAACCTTGTCACCACAATAAACAAGACATGCTGGATGGATAGATTCCTGTCCCAGAGATTTCCCATACTCTGGATCAAGCTACCCATCTATGTCAAGCAAAGTTCATTAGCACTTTTCAAGAAAAATCTTGATTGGATGAGAAATAGGAAATGCGCCCCACGGATCACTTCTGTGGCTCTGCTCGATAGTGGCACAGGAAAATAACTTTCTTGGGTGGCTTAAGCCAGGGAACCTTGTTGGCTAGGCTTACTTAGGCCCTTGGGCCGATAGCCTAGTACCTACCTATGAACCACCTTGCCTTCATCCACAGCTCTGACTCTGAGGTCGACCATGTTGAACAACCATGATCTACACTTCACAAAATCCAGTGTTTGGAGATTCCCTATATCCTCGTTTGTTAGGTCCATGATGATGCCTTCCATAGCTTTGCATATCAGACTTATCAGGCTAATGGGGCGATAGTTCCCAGGTTCTGTAGTCGCTCCTCCTTTGTGCAGAGGGATGACTATAGCAGTGTGCCATTTGGTAGGGACAAAGCCTGAGGGTGAGGCTGTTATTGAACAGGGCACACAGGTGAGGTGCCAGTTCACTCTGTAGTCCATGTGTAGAACACAGCTAGGTTGACACAAAGTAACCATTTCCTTCTCAAAAGTTTTATATTTCATGCTTATTAATTTTGTATTTAACTACTTTTTATAAACTGACCTTTGATTATTGTACAAGTTTTTATTTTTTTTAAACCTACCAACTATTGCAGTTAAATTGCTCACAAATTTACTATAACTGCCCTTCATTGTGCAGTTAGTAAAACAAAGGTGAGTTTGCATTTAAAACTCATTTTGGCCTATACAAATCCAATTCCAGATGACATTAGCAATGAGAACTCTGCTTTCTTATGGCAACCCTGGGTCACTAGAATTTTGAAGTCTGTAGCCCCTGAGCTCACATGGCTTCATTTCTAATGCGTCATTGGCTACTGCCTGTGCTTATTGCCCAAGCTGTTGAAACCACCTTAGTGTTTCTGCAGTCATGTAGCCATTTTTCATTGGAACCTCATTTTTGGAGGGTTTTTACTGAATTGATGCAATGGGATGGTCCACTATGAGATGGAACAATTCTGTTCTGTATGATGAATCCAGGAGTTGGCTGCCTGTGGTACTTATGGGACCCTTCTTTTTGAGTTTACTCCTTGGTTTGCCATGTAGACTCACTCTAATGGTTTTGAGCTTAGAATGTAGCCCAGCCATATGAGTAATGATAGGTGTCTGTTGGGTGTAACAGGTTTTTTACTGTTAGCTTGTTTGTTGTAGTGACCCTTCCTGATTCATCAAAGATGTTCTGTTTCAGTCCCTCTTCATCAGAGCTTCCCTATTTCATCTGAGTGGCCTCTTTCTCCAGCCCTGGCAGTCAGTTACATGCTTTGTTGAACAAGTATTACTTTGAAGGTTACTTGTTAATAGTGGCAGCTGTAAAATCTGAAGTATTATTTATTTGTAGTAAGTGATCATTAATAGTTAATGGGAAAATTGGTAAGCCTTGGGTCCAGGCATACTTCATAGGTGTTTTCTAGGGTAACAACCAAAGGGCCGTTTTAAGCCTAACCATACATCCCAAATCTGTGACTAGTTCTGATACCCTTCATAAGTGTAAGCATGGGCCTGGGAGATGAGCCATTTACAGGTTACCCGTTTGCATCGGAGACATCAGTGCCAAACCAGGGATGAAATTCCACTTTCCCATCCAATTGTCAAAGTTGTACTTGAAATATGTTGTAGGAATTGTCATCGCACTATGCACCAACACCAAGTGTGTATGTCCAATAAAAATGGCTGTTCTAAGAAGTTTGCAGACTTGAGATTGGTGGAGGAGAACCACCAAACTGTACTACCCAGTATTGATGGTCGCTTCATAAGTCAGTGAGATCCTCAAGTAAGAGTGCATCATTTTGTGTGGGTCACTGTAAAAAATGATCATAACATTTGAGTTTGCCTAGCTTCTGTATTCTGTGATCTGGCAGGATATTTACAGTAATTTATTTTCCCTGTTATACCCAGTGTTACTGCACATATGATTACCTAAAGAAACATGGAACACTCAAAATACTGAATACAGAAAATTCAATGTAAAAAGAATGAAAGCAAAACTGAAACAAAAATATTTTGCAGAGGGCAAGCCCCCTATTCATTTCCCTCAACCCCTGCATATTGTATATGTTTAACATCAAGATCTCATAACAGCAGGAAAAGAGAAGTTCCCATTCCCTGCTGTACCATGGTCTTGCGCACACACACACACAAAAAAAACATTAAGAAAATTCAGTAGAATTTTGTAGTAGAGACTCAAGGGATGTTTGCATATGACTGCTTAAGGACACACGTGTTGAAGCAGGCTTAAGGTATTACAGTGACTACTCTACCATGGCTAAGTCTTTGTAGTCTTTACTAAATTGATTGTCTGTGTGACCTTCTTACTCTTTGGTTTGGGTATTCGGGATATTTTGCAGTCGCCCTAATATTTATGGAGAGCAGGCTTGTTTTTAAGTTGTGCTAGATCTTTTGTGTGTGTCTGTGTGTACATGTGTGTCTACGTGTGTGTGTGTGTGTGTGTGTGTGTGTGTGTGTGTGTGTATACCCAAAAAAAGGGATAACCAGTTGTACAAGAATAACAGTATATGGTCTGCTCAAATAAACTCTCATAAATACTAATATAAGATCCGTGTTAAAGATCACCTTGCATTCTTATTTAAAACAAGAAAACAGGATTCAAGCTTGTATTACTTGTTTAATCCATGGTCTATTAAATAAAAGTAAAAAACGAGTGCTTTGACTCTTGTCAGACCTTTATGTGATCTAAGTTTTACATGTAAGTAACAAGTAAGATGTTCTTTGTTTCACTGTTGCAGTCATTACATTTGGGTTATCTGCCTGCAGGTAGCCCTCAGCCAGTCTGAATGTCAAAGTCTTGGGTCCTGCGTCGGATGCTGTCTCCTCTTCCATGACATCAGGTCGTCAGGGGTATAAAACATGCAGCCGACACCATTACATCAGTCTTGCTTGCTGCGCGGTGCCCAAAGCAGAAGCAGTTCGCAAGTGCCAGTTGCCCGACTCCTGAAATTTTCATTTTCGAGTTTCAGAACCGAAATCTTCATAAAAGCTAAGTACCCCGTTGGGGATCCTTTTTCTTGCTCTTAACTGATGTCAGTAAAAGTTAACAATTGTATTACCTGTGGAAAGCAAATACCTCAAAGATTTTCATTCATATTGCATTCCTTGCTTAGGCCCAGACCACTACGTCCCTCACTGTCATTTTTTTGCCTTATTTCACCCCCCGGATTATGTGTCTGTTTCTTTTTGCAGCTAATTATTTCAGTACTCTGTTTAACTATCCAGAAATGGCTAAGATAAGCCATCCGACTACCAACCTTCCGAAAAAATGTAAAGATAGACAGATCGCATGGGTCCAAAGCTGCCAATGACGCTTCTGTTAAGCTAGTCGCCAGTTTGCCAGTTCTCAGTGAGGCGCTTTTGCAGCCTGATACTCACTACTTCAGATTTGCAAGCCTCTGCTGAGACCCATTTGGAGTCTGGTATGCGAGATGCTTCTTCGACTATGGAACCTGCAGAAGTCTCTACCGTGGATGGGTCTGCAGCCGCTGTGCAGGCACCGGCTTCTGAGGGTGTATTCAGGCCTACTGACTTTCATTTCAAACAGACGCCATCTTCAAGGCCTAAAACTCGACCCACACCTAGAAAACCAATGTCCAAACCACATGGTCAGGCCCATATGCCTAAAAAACAAGAATGGCTGAAGACCTTATTACTTTAATTAGGGGAAGCCAGCCTTCTCCCTCTAAGAGATCCAGAACTGATTTTCCTTCTGATCAGGATTCTGACATTTCTGTTACTTCTGATTACCAGGATTTGCCCTTATCTACCTATGAGCATTCTGATGCAGAGGATTCCATTCCCTCTGCTTCCCCTCCAGAAGATTTTTCTTTTGGTGAAACCTTGCACACTCTTAGGGAGCATTTCTGTTGGGAAAGCCAGGATTACTCTGACTCCAAAAAGAGGCTTGGGGAAGTCTTACTCTTCCCTCAACACAGGCCTTTAGCTATCCCTCCTGTCCTGGACATTGTAGATGATGCCTTCTTGGAATCTAGCCTGGTCCCTAGGCACTTTACCTCCAGCTCCCAGGAAGCCTGACCGGTATTTAAAATACCTGACTCTCAAGTTCCTCTTCAAGAGTCCTACTGCAGACCCAGAGACCATTTCCCAAGGACCTAGAGGCATTAAGGCTGCTATTGCCAAAAACTCCACCCCCTCTGATAGAGATTCCAGAGCCTTGGACAGATGGGGTAAGAAGGGATACATGTCTGCTACTTTGGCCATTAGGGCCTTAAACTGCCAGTTTCATATGTTTAAGTATCAGCAGCATATTATGGGACTGCTTAAACCGAAAATGATGATGATTCCTGACTGTGCTGAAAATAAAGAATTACAGGATTTAATGCGTTCTGCTGAACAAGTTGTTAAACATACTTTGCAATGTTGTTTTGACCCTTTAGAAGCATCTTGCAGGGCTGCTGTCACTGGGTCTGTACTTAGAAGGCATGCTTGGCTTAAGGAGTAAACTTTGCCAGATCATGTTAAAGCTAAATTACTGGATGCTCCCTTAAACTAAGACCACCTGTTTGGCAACAAAGCAGAAGTGGGTGCTTAAAAAGATGGAGGAAAAAGCTAAATCTATGCAAACTTAAAGATTTATTGGAAGTACAGCCTCCTAGATTTAGCAGGCATTGGCCTTCTAAGAATTGGTCCTTTCCTGTCTCCTCCAGGCTTTCTCAGTCCAAATCCAGGAACAGCAGACCACACAGTCGCAAGGTACTCACAGGCCTAAGCAGTGGGGGGCTCCCACTTCCAAAGCTGGAAGTAGTAAGACAACCACCACCTATGGAAGTGTCACAATGACTTAACCTTAAACCTTCCAAGCCCTGCTCAACTGACTGCTCCCTTAGGAGAAAAGATCTCCCTGCATGCAAAGAACTGGGAACTCATTACCCAGGACAAGTGGGTTTTAAATGTAGTTTTCTAAGGATACAGATTTCACTTCCACACCTTACCAACCCCAAGCGGTTGTCCAGACTTATCCCCAAATCAGAGGGCGGAGGCTCGACAGCAGGTTCTCTCTTCTAAGTATCAGGCTATTCAATCTATCCCAGCAGAAGAAAGGGGACAATGTTTTTACTCAAGACTTTTCCTGGTACCCAGAAAAGACGGCCTTTGGCATCCTATCCTGGATCTCTCTATTCTAAACGCTTTTTTTTGGTAATCCCAAAATTCAAAATACTAACCCTTTAACAGCTGCTTCCTATGCTAGGCAAAGATGCCTGGTTTGCAACCTTAGACTTAAAGGAAGCTTACCTGCGCATTCTGAATTTTGCAGGAAATACCTACGTTTCAGAGCAGGCTCCATGCACTATCAGTTCTCTGCACTTGCCTTTGGCTTATCTACTGCGCCCAGGGTATTCACAAAGTGTTTAGCTTGAGTCCTTGCATTTTGCAGGCAAAGAAATATTCAAATATACCCATACCATACGATTGTCTAATTCAGGCAGACCGCCAGGACATAGGTTCATAGATTAGTACTGAGCTAACTGCCCTTGCGAGCCATTTTAAGCTTAGCCAATTATCCCTCATGAGACTCAAACCCTGCACCTTGTGTTTGTAAGGCAAACACCTTAACCATTAAGCCACCCTCCCAACCCCATCAGAAGTTGCTACTAAAACATCTGGCATTTGTAAAGAAACTTCTAACTTCACTGGGGTACACCATAAACGAAAAGAAATTTCATCCAGTACCCTGCCAACAAATTGTATTCCTGGGCGCAAGCTTGAACACAGCTTCCCAGATGGCTTACCTCATGCTAGAGAAACAAGTTTGACAGCCTACTTCAAACTACTGGCCACAAAGACCGAGCTATCTGCAAGGAAAATCCTGCAAGCCCTGGGGTTCATGGCCTTTTGCATTCTACTAATTCCATATGCAAGACTGCATATGAGGAAACTACAGTGGTATCTAAAAAGACTATGGTGTCAACATTCTCAGGACCTGGAAACGATTCCTATCCTTCCTTGTGTAAAGAGAGTTCCTTTGGTGGGCAGAGACCTGCTACTACAACAAGAGTCTCCCATTCACTCTACCTCCTGCTGCCCAAACTCTTAAACGCATCAGACTATGCATGGGGGGCTCATTTGGCAGGGAAGTGCATACAGGGCAAATGGAACCAAAGTCAAATGCAACTGCATATCAATCAAAAAGAAATGTTAGATGTACAGAATTCCCTGACGGCATTCAAGGACCACATTCTTCCAGGACAATTATTGATAAACTCAGCACCACTGTGATGTGGTACATAAACAAGCAGAGAGAAATCCACTCGTACCCTCTCTGCAGACTAGGCATGGTTTTGTGGAACACAACCTTTAGCTACCAAGTGGACCTACAAGATCAATTCCTGCCAGGCAAGCTAAATTCACTGGCAGACGACCTAAGCAGAAATCTGGACCCACATGAGTGGAAACTGGAACCAAAGATATTCAATCTTTTGAGAAACAAATGGGGGAATCCAGAAAGACCTGTTTGCCTCCCCTCAGAACTACCAATTGGACAAATTCTGCACAAGGACTAACCACAGTCAAGCTTGAAAGTGGATGCCAGATCCTTCACCTGGGAAAACCTCTCAGTTTATGCCTTTCCCCCTCTGCCTCTCCCCTCGAAAGTTCTACTAAAGATCAAAAAGGACAAACAAAGGACAATACTGATTGCGCCAGACTGGCCATGCTAGCACTGGTGTACCCTCTCTTGTGGAGTATCTCTGCTGGAACCATGGCACCTGCCTCAGACCTCTTCCCTGCTGTCCCAGCAGGAGGGCCAGATTTTGCGCATTCAGCTTAAAACCCTGAACCTTGCAGCCTGGCTAATTCCTTGAGCACTCCAATAGCATCCCTCAGTAAGCAGGTGCTAGATGTCATTCTGGAGGCAAGGAGGCTTAGTGCTAGAAAATCCTATGCTGAAAAGTGGAAAAGCTATTGTTCCTGGAGCCAGACTCTGGTGATGGTCACAACTGTGCCCAGCTTACCTCATATTCTTAAGTACTTAACAGAGATGTTCAACAAGGGCCTTTCCTTCTCGTCAATTAAAATGAATGCCTCTGCCATCTCAGCACATTATAATACTGAGCCACCCCTCTTCTCTCACCCCCTGCTAAAGCAATTCCTCAGAGGCCAAAAAGTTAAGACCACCCAGGAGAGCCTCTACTGTGGCCTGGGACCTTAACTTTGTTTTGGAAAAGCTCACTCTCCGTCCTTTTGAGCCAGCTGCAATTGCAGAGTTGAAATTCCTTTCTTGGAAAACTGTCTTCCTTCTAGCCATCACGTCAGCTAGAAGAGTTTCTGAATTGCAGTGGAGCCCTTCATCATCTTCCATGCAGACAGGGTATTCCTCAGGACCAATCCTTCCTTTATGCCCAAGGTGGTGTCTTGTGTGGGCCTAAATCAGTCCATTCATTTGCCTACTTTTTTCCCCAAATCCACATAATGAAGGAGAATGAATACTGCACTCTTTGGATGTGGACAGACAACTTAGATTTTATTTGGACAGGACTAAGCCTTTCAGAAAATCTGAACAGCTGCTAGTTGGCTTTGCTGCAGGGGAAGAGGGGAGGGCCATTTCAAAGCAAATGATTTATAAGTGGATAGGCCATTGCATTCATTTCTGCTATAAGCATTATGGAAAACCTACCCCACAGGGGATAAGATCACATTTCCCCAGGGCTGCATCTAATTCTGCAGACCTTCTCAGAGGTGTTCCTACCAGGGGCATCCTAGAAGCTGCTACTTGGAGCTCTGTACATACCTTCACCAAGCATTACCACATGCCTATTTTTTCTAAATCCAGAGCTGGTTTTGCCACTGCAGTTTTGCAGGGCTTAATAGCTAATGATCATCATGTTTCACTGCTGCAGTCATTACATTTGTGTAATCTGCTAGCTGGTTGCCTCTGTCGGCCTGATTAACAAAGTCTTGGGTCCTGCGTCAGTTGTTCCTTCTTCCATGACATCAGGTCATCAGCGATATAAAACATGCAGCCGATGCCATTACATCAGTCTTTGTTGCTGCGCAGTGTCCGAAGCAGAAGCAGTTGGCAAGTGCCGGTCAGCCGACTCCTGAAATTTTTGTTTTCGAGTTTCAGAACCGAAGTCTTCAACTAAAAGCTAAGTACCCCATTGGGAAAACTTTTTTTTCTTGCTCCTTACCGATGTCAGTAAAAGTTAATAATTGTATTATTTGTGGGAAGCAAATACCTCATAAGGATTTTCATTTGTACTGTATTCCTTGCCTAGGCCCTGACCACGAAGTACCTTGCTATCGGTTTTGTGCTTTATTTAATCAGCGCACTGTCCGTTGGTACATTTTTGCTTCAAAATATTTCGGTTCTCCATTTAATTATCCAGAAATGACATCTGCTAGCCATCCGACTAACGGAGTACCAAAAAACGCAAAGAGAGAGAGAGGCTGTTGAGGTCCAAAACTGCCGACGATGCTTCTAAGCCAGTTGCCAGTTCTCAGTGAGGCAGTTTCGCAGCCCCTGATACCCGCTATTTCAGATTCACAGGCCTCTACTGAGATCCGTTCAGAGTCCGGTATGCCGCGAGATGCTTCACATCTGGAACCCATGGATGTCTCTGCCTTGGATGGGTCAGAAGCCACTGAGCAGGCACCGGCTTCTGAGGGTGTATTCAGGCCTACAGACTTGCATATTAAACTGACTCCAACTTCAGTGCTAAGGCCTAAATCTCGATCTATGTCTAAAAAGCTGATGCCCAGGCCCCATGTTCAGGCCCCTATGCCTAAAAAACAAATGATCAAAATGGCTGAATATTTAAGTACCCTAATCAGGGGGTAGTCAACCCCCCCCCCCACTCCAAGAGGCCTAGGATTGAATTTGACTGAATCTTCTGAACAGGACTTTGTTTCTTCTGACTCTTCTAATGACCTGGATTTGTCCGTATCTACTTATGAGGACTCTGATCCAGAGGATTCCATTCCCTCTGCTTCTCCGCCTGAGGATTTCTCTTTTGGGGAAACTTTTACATACCTTAAGGGAGCATTTCCATTGGGAAAGTCAGGATTTCTCTGAATCCAAAAAGAGGCTTAGGGATTTCCGTCTTCCTCAGCATAGGCCTTTGGCTATACCTCCTGTACTAGATATTGTTGATGTGTTTTCGGAATCCAATATGGCCCCTAATTCCTTGCCTCCAGCCCCTAGCAAACCAGACAGATACTACAGGGTTCCCCGAGTCCCACAAATTACTTTTCAGAAATCCTGTTGCGGACCCTGAAACCATTTCTCAGGGGCTTAAGGGCATTAAGGCTTCTACTGCTAAAAATCCTACCCCTTCTGATAGAGACTCCAGGGCACTGGATAGCTGGGGTAAAAAGGTTTATACTTCTGCAACCTTAGCAATCAGGGTTTTAAACTGTCAATTCCATATGATAAAATATCAACAGCATATCATGGGACTACATTGATCTCTGACTGTGTGGAGAATAAAGATTTGCAGGATTTTTGCATTCAGTAGAACAAGTTGGCAAACCTACTTTGCAATGTGGTTTTGATTCTTTAGAGGCCTCTTGCAGGGCTGCTGTTACTGGGTCTGTGCTTATAAGGCATGCTTGGCTTAAGGAGCAATCTCTGCCTGATCATGTTAAAGCAACATTTTGGATGATCCTTTACAGCAGGACTGCCTGTTTGGCAATAAGACTGAAGAAGTTCTAAAAAAGATGGAAGATAAAGCCAAATCTATGCAAACTGTGAAAGATTTCTTACAAGTGCAACCTCCTAGATTTAGTAGGCATTGGTCTACTAAGAACTGGTCCTTTCCAGCTCCTTCCAGAGCCACTATGGCCAAACTCAGACATTCCAAAAGCACCAAGTTTCAGTCCCAAGGGACTTTCAGAACTAAGCAATGAGGTGCTTCCACTTCCAAATCTGGAAACAACAAGGCACCACCCTATGGTAAACAGTCTCAATGACTTACCTTTGAAATTACCAAGCACTTACCTCTTAGCTGCCCCTTTGGAGGGGAAACTGGCTCTTCTTTAAAAAAAACTGGCAACTTATAACCCAGGACAAATGAGTTTTAAATATAGTGTCCCAGGGATACAGATTTCATTTCCATATGCTGCCAACTCCAAACGGGTGGCCAGACCTGCCCCCAGATCAATGGGCAGAGACTCAGAAAGCAGTACTTTTCCCCCCTAAACATGGGGGCTATTCAGCTAGTACCAGAAGAGGAAAAGGGACAAGGTTTCTATTCCAGACTTTTCCTGGTACCCAGAAAAGACAAATCATGGCTTACAATTCTGGACCTGTCTACTCTAAACATCTTTCTGGGCATTCCAAAATTCAAGATGCTGACTGATGCTTCAGCAGTTACTTCCTATGCTAGGCAAGGATGCCTGGTTGGCAGCTGTCGACTTAAGAGGCTTACCTGCATATCCCAATCAGGGACTCTTGCAGAAGGTTCCTATGCTTCAAAGTAGGCTGCATGCATTATCAGTTCTCTGTACTGCCCTTTGGCTTATCTACTGTGCCCAGGGTAGTCACAAAGTGCCTGGCTCCAGTAATTGCATTTTGCAGGCAAAGAAATATTCAAATATATCCATACCTGGACGATTGTCTAATTCAGGCAGAAAACCAGGCCATTCTTCTGAAACATCTGGCATTTGTAAAAAAAAAAAAAGTTCTAACCTGCCTAGGGTACACCATAAATGAAAAGAAATCTCAGCTGGTACCCTCTCAAAAGATTACATTCCTGGGTGCAAGCTTGAATACAACTGCCCAGATGGTTTTCCTTATGCCAGAAAAGCAAATAAACTTGGTAACTGACTTCAAACAGGTGGCCACAAAAACCATGCTATCTGCAAAGCAAATACTGCAAGCCTTGGGGTTCATGGCCTCCTGTATTCTTCTAATTCCATATGCAAGACTGCATATGAGGAAACTTCAGTGGTACTTAAAAAGTTTATGGAGTCAACATTGTCACATCCTGGAAACCAATGATTCGTATCATACCTTGCCTCCACCTAGAGTTCCTATGGTGGGCAGAGGCCTGCCTCCAAAACAAGGGACTGCCATTCACACCACCCCCTGCCACCCAAATCCTAAATACAGAAGCATCAGGCCATGCATGGGGGGCTCATCTGGCAGGGAAGTGCATTCAGGGCAAATGGAGCCCAAATCAAATGTACCTTCATATCAATCAAAAAGAAATGCTAGCTGTACAGAATGCACTGACAGCCTTCAAGGATTAACTTCATCTGGGACAATTACTGATAGACTGACAACACCATGGTTATGTGGTAGATAAACAAGCAGGGGGGTACACATTCCTACCCCCTCTGCAGACTAGCCATGACATTGTGGAGCATGGCCTTGAGCTACCAAGTACAACTACAAGCTCAATTCCTGCCAGGAAAACAATGTTCTGGCAGATGAACTAAGCAGAAATCTCATGGACCCTCATGAATGGAAGCTAGAAACATGGATTTTCAACATGTTGACACACAAATGGGGGGAGCCCAGACATAGATCTTTTTGCCTCATCCCAGAACTGCCAGTTGGACAAATTTAGCACAAGAACTCATCACAAAAAAGCCTGGAAAGTGGATGCTCTGTCCTTCAGTTGGAAAAACCTATCAGTCCGTCTTTCCCCCCTCTGCCTTTGCTCTCCAAAGTTCTACTAAAAGTCAAACGGGATAAACGAAAAATTATTTTGATTGCTCCAGACTGGCCTCACCAACACTGGTACCCACTCCGCAGTTAACACATTTCTCCATGGCATCTGCTTCAGACACCTTCCTTACTGTCTCAGCAGGAGAAACAATTTCTGCACCCTCCGCTCCAAACATTGAATCTTGCAGCTTAGCTAATCACTTAAATTCCCCCTTAGCATCCCTCAGCAAACCTGTGATGGATGTCATTTTGGAGGTGAGAAGACCTAGTACTAGAAAATCTTATGCTGACAAATGGAAAAGATTCTTTGCCTGGAATCAGTCTCGAGGGATGAGCACAGCAGTGCCCAATTTACCTCAGATTTTGCAATACTTAACTGAGATGCTTCAGAAGGGCCTGTCTTTTTTCTTCCATAAAAATCCATGCCTCGGCCATTTCAGCTCATTACAACAAAGACCCCCCTCCTCCCCTTCTCTCATCCTCTTCTAAAGCAGTATCTCAGAGGGGAAAAAAACTTAAGACCACTCAGGAGAGCTCCAACCTCTGCCTGGGACGTTAACCTCCTTAGCTCTGACAA
>NC_056749.1:436795649-436863456 GCF_019279795.1 Protopterus annectens | reverse complement strand
GTTTAATTTTTATTGAGGGATTAGATTCCAGTGTTTCCTATGGAATTTGAAAATAGTGCATCCCCAGCTTTATTATATGATTTAGTTATGGATACTAGAAACTTATTGGCGGAACGAAGTGTGTCTAGGTTCTTATATGGAGAAATAAGTCTAGCCAGGCTCACAGTATTTTCAGCCAAATGAAGGCTTTTATGAATGATAAGTAGTTGTTGGTAGAGTAGGTGGTTATTTAGTTCTAGCCAATTTAGTTGTTTCAGGTTGTGACAGTGGTGAGTTCTAAGGGGAGTAGCATTAATGAATCTAGCTATACTGTTATAGCAGGTCGAGAGTTTATTGATGTTATTTTTAGATAGTGTGGTATATATAGCTGAAGCATAAAAAAGGGTGGAGAGCAGGTGGGTCTGTGCAATGGTTTTTCTAGCTGCTGGGTTAAGGAAGGGTTTAATTCTGTAGTGTGTCCCATTTTTTTTATTAACAGCTTTAATAGTACTATTAATTTGGTCATCAAAGTTAAGATGGTTGTCAATGGTTACACCTAATAGTCGAGTGGTATTGTCAGGGATAATACAGGTAGAATTATCTGAGGTGATAGTAAAGAGAGGTGTAGGAGATTTATTAGTAGGAGTAAAGAGAAGAAGCTTTGTTTTTTTGGGATTAAGGAGGAGGCAGTGCTGCATAAACCATTTTTCAACGTTATGAAAGTATTATTTGAAAAAAGAAAATTGAAATAGATTTTGGGAAAAAAAATAATTTCTATGGTAATGCCACCTTTTCCCATGGATTTCCTTGTGGCTTAACTGTACATCACAATATATGTATACTGTCAACACTGGAGCTGCTTCTTCCTCTTAACTTGTCAAATATAAAATCTTCCGTAAGTGTTTCTGTTGCACTTCATTCTGATTTCAGCATTCTTCAGCCTTGCATAAATATTCGTAAAATTTCCAAAATATTTCCATTATCTCTTTGGGATATCTAGTTATATGGTCAACTAGTTTTGCTAATGCTCTGATTTCTTCACTGCTATCAAAAATAGCTGCTTTACAGCATTTTTTTCTGTATTTGTGTATGTTTTTATGCTCACTTATTGTTTTTCCTGGCACCAACTCTTTTCCTCCCCTGTTCTGTAATATCTCCTTTTTTTTTATTCTACAGTGAATTTTCTCAGCCTTTGTAAATATTTCCTGTTTCTCCATCTCTTGTCTCCTTTCCCTCATTTCTACTGTATTTATTTGTTTTTCTTGACTGGTAAAGTGAATTTGACAGTTCTCAGAAAAAGTTACATCTCTCATGAAATAAGTAATATAATTGGGTATATACATTAAATTATCAACAATTATAAGTTTATACAGTTGTTCCAGCAGCAGAAGTAAATAGATTGTTACTGTAGAAGGGAAGATGCAAGGAAGTTTAGTGTCCTTACATTTCAGAAAGAGATTTTTCAAGGAGTACAATATATCTAATGAAGTATCTTATAAACTTACGTAGGACGGGAGATTCTAGTATTGCATTAGTTTGTAAAACTTTGATTATATAATGAAGTAAGTTATAAAATTTTATTTAGGAGGGGAGATGGTAGTAGTGTTTAGGAAGATAGTGGCTGTAGCATGTGACTGAGTTTAATATAGGATTAGCAATGGGTAGGTTGCCTGTTCCAAATTGGTGTATCTAGAAGTTTATAATATGGGTATACAAGATATGCAAGAGAGGTAGCATAGTGGATGGAGAGGTGAGAAGTGTTGTTTCAGGGGTGTGTGAATAGGGATGTATTGATTCAAGTGCTGGAGAGAAGGTTATTAGTGGTGTCATGATTCAAGTAGAGGAGGGCAAAATGTTGGTGATGAGCAATACGTTTGCGCTTTCACTAGCGGTCTCAGACTGGTGATGAACGTGAACATGACCATGACTGGGTAAGGTATTGTACGAGTCGGATTTTATATCTTGGGAGTTTAATCATTTTTATTTGTGTAGGGATGGTGATCCAGAGTTTGGAGATCTAATGCAAGTATACTGAATCTCCCAATTAATGATTTGCTTTAGTAGTGCTTAGAAGAAATTTATCACCAGAGTGGAGGTCCCTTTTGTGGTGTAGGGCAATAATACGTTTTTTTATTTTGTTTATTTTTAATGCAGGACATTGTTCAGCTGCTTTTAGGCTTGGCAGTGGTGAGCCTGGTGTAGTGTTGGTAGCAAGTTTAGCTGCTTTGCTGTAACAGAAGGCTAGTTTGGATTTTTGTGTAGAGCTTAGGTTGTAAGGATAGGTGAGCTATATATGAAGGTTGGAAGCAAATAGGATGATGCTAGAGTTTTTCTTGCTGGGTCTGTAAGGTACAGTTTTGCCCTGTAAAGGGAGCCAAGACTCTGGTTAGTCTTTTTAATTGTTTGAAGAATATGGTGATCAAAGTTGATTGTCATCTTTTACAGTGCTCAATAATTTAGTCTGTGGTACTACCTCAGTTTTAATATTTGCAGATGTAACCAAGAAAGTTTTTTTTTTTGTTTGTTTAATAGAGATCATGTTTTGGGGTGAAGCGCATCAGTTCTGTTTTGTTGGAATTAAGGAGTGGTTTTAACATTTTCAGCCATGTATCGATTGAAGAGACACATTTGAGTGATTTCTTGTAGTCAGGATGTTGTTTGCTGTACATATTAAAGATGAATCATCTGCATGTTTTACTGTATTTGCATGGTGTATAGCAGTGTGAAGCTTGTTTATAAACACAAAAAGAAGGGGTCCTAGTATACAGCCTTAGGGACACCTACGGTAAGTGAAAGAGACGTCCTGTTGCCATTTGACTGCTTGTTGCCTTCCAAATGTTAAGTAACCATTTAAGGGAAGATTGAGAAAGACCTATAGAAAGTTTAGTGAGCAAATGTGCGTATGATAGTTATCCAAAACTTTTGACAGTCTAGGAACACAGTTAACACTAGGTTACAATTTTTCCTATGATGGTTTATAGTGTTAGTGAAGTGAATGAGGATGGTGGTTGTCTTGTGGTGGGTGTAAAACCATGCTGTGCTTCAGAGCATATTTGAATTTAGGTAATGTAAAAGCTGAGCATGACTACATTTTTCCAAGTATTTTTGATAGGGAGAGAGTATTGCAATGGGCCTATAATTACTAAACTGTAGATGTGCCACATTTGTGTAAACGTATAATGGATTTTTCCTTATGGAAGGAATGTTTTTCAGATATCTATCTGTTCCAGTATAGAAACTGGAAAAGCATCAGCAGCCATTTGTAAGCAGTCTGAGGGGAGTGTGTAAGCAGGTTGGGTGGTTGGTTTTAGCATATGTAGGAGTTTTTGAATGGTAGAGGTGGGTACTGGGCTGGAGTCAAAGAGCTCAGGATATTTAACAGAGGCTGCTGGTACTGAGAGGGTAATAAAAGTATTGTATGTGGGGGACAATATAGTTTGAATGAAATAGTTGTTTAACTGTGTGGGAATTGAATCAGTGTTGTTGAATGTAGGGGTGGGGAAGTAATTTGTTCTGGGTGTAAAGGTTTATTTATGGATATCTAGAAGAGTTTTGGGTTGTTGCAACATCCTCCAAAATAAACATATGTGTGCTTGCCATGTTGTATTTGGTATTTTGTCCTATTCCTTAGCTGACAAAATAGTTGAAATTTATTTTGTTGTCTTTTGAGCTGTTTCACGTTTTTTTTTTTTTTTCATGCTGTACCATTAATTTTAATTTCTTTTATTAGCTATGGTGCAGGATTAAATGTGGCCTATTAGTATGTACTAGGGCAAAGTTATTGATCATTTTTAGGAACTTCTCATTGAAGTATGAGGCAGCAGAGTCTAAGGGCATGGATTTTAATATTTTCCAGTCATATTCCCATAAGGCTTTGACAAATTTTTCAGTTTTTTTTGTTACGAACTTGGTTATAAATCATATGTTCATCTTGGATATTGTAACTTCGGAGAGCATAAAAGGTTCATGGTCACTTAGGCTGTCTGGAAGATAATTTTGTTAATTCTGCTAGTAAGAATCCAGATGTTGATTGCCTACCAGTACTTTTGTGGACTCCAGAAACTGATGTAATTAACTGAGTAAAGCTATGCAGGTTTATGGAATCAGATGAGCTGTTGCTATTAATAAGCTGCCAGTCTATTTTTAAGTATTCTAGTATAATAGTATATAGTGTAATGTCCAGTATAGGAGGATATTTTCCATTGTGGTAATGTTTTTACCTGGTGGGATAAGTCTGCTAAACTGTTTTTCTATTAACTTTGAGATGTGATATAATTAGTTCTCATTATTAAACTATGGTTATCTCCTGAGCATATGTGGATATGTCTAGGGAATTCATGTAGATGATGCCCATTCCACCTGCCCAGCCTAATTATTCTAAACCAGGTAGGTTAATTTCATTGTCATTTATATCTTTTTTCAGCTGTAGCTGTGATTTTTCTGGGGAATATGTGCCAATATAAGCATGTATGTCCTGAATTTTATTACATATGCTTCTAAGATTGATATTAAGGAAGAGAATGCTGGAGTTGGGGGATGGGAGAGGTAAAGAGTGGGTCATTTATCCCTGTTAGTGTGGGATTTTGCTGCTCTGTGTGGCCAGGGTTTGGATGAATGTCTCCGCTGATTTTTTTGACTGAATTTTATGAAGGAAAGTATGTAGCCAAATGCATTTGTGCTTTAGTTTGATTGGATTTCCTATGATAGCATACTTAAACGTTTTTCACTTGAGTATCTTAAAATCTAACAAGATTTGTTGGTACTTTGTGGGTGTTGCTGTGAATGATAGACTTGGTAACTGCTGATGTAGTGAGTATGGGTTTATAGAACTCTTAACTGCATTATATTTATTTGGGAGGGAAGGGTTTATAGGTGTGTACTTGGCTAATGGCCCTGTTACCTTTACAAGCCTAGCCCAAAAAGATTGCCAGGCACCGTGCCACCCGATGTTAGTTCACAGTGCCCCTATCCAGTAGGGCAACTGGAATGATCCCTGGAGTAAACTTTCTGTTGCCCATCCACTAGTCAGGATTTCTCTTTGAGGGCCAGCAAGGTGTTCTGCTCGACATGAATGGGAAGCTTATTCCAGTGTGTGGGCAGTCTTTGGGAAACAAACTTGTCCCACCAGCATGTTCTGTTTAACTGTGTTAATGAGGTTGTGATCTCTGGAGCATGTGGCGCGGGGGGAATTGGGATTTCTTTAGGTGTAGCATTTCAAGTAGGGCTGGGTCAGACATGGCTTTTTAAGTCTAGCAGAGATCACCTCTAAGTAGATGATAAGAGACTCTGAACAGCTGAAGTTTCTTAAGTCCGTCCATGTGAATAAAAATTCTCTCTTCCTCATCTTAAGGGACTCGCTTGCTAAAAAAAAAAAAAAAAAAAAAAAACAATGCAAGTCCAAGAAAATGGTCTACACCAAACAAGCTGTGCTAAGTTTTATTCCATAAAAACAGGTAAAATGGTGAAAAAACTAGAACTGTGAGCACTTTCGGGATAACCCTTCAGACAATGAAACCGCATTCATGAAGTCTATTTAAATGCATTTAAAAACAAAACTACTATTCTCACTGCCCTCCTTTTCTTAAGGGCTAGTCTTAAAGGTATACATGTATTCAACCCTGGTGGATGATTTGCTGCTAGCTCTGTAATCCAGTGTAATTTATTACACTCTGACATTCACTATGTCCCCCCCCCCTTTACTCACGTGAGTAACCTGTATAACCAAACATTTAAAGGTGTGTTGGATTCTTAGCAGTATGTACATACAGTGCATTACGTTCATCTTTCTAATACTGTACAAGTGATGTATTCTTATTTTCAGTTTACAGTTGGTTTTCCCTAAATAGTAACTGGAGCATGATTGACACATTGCTAAGTGTACCATATTTTCCGTTTAACAGTCTGCCTATAGTTTAAATATATATTCCTTTTTATGGAGTGAACAAAGCTATTTTTATCACTAATCATGAAGCAAGTCTTGCCGTGCCTGCAAGGAAAAGTACCTGTTCTATCTGATGTTACCTAGTTTTATTTCTCATTCCTGATTCTTTACACAACAAGTCTTTCAAGTTACTGTTGCGTCTAAAACCAAAGCTTTGTTCTTTATCCATTATATTTTTGTCTGTCCTCACTTGACAGGATTTTCCAGTCTTGTTTAATTTCACAAACCCCATTAATATTGTTGCTATATTGTAGCATAAGCCTATGTTTTATTACTTTTTTGTATCATTGTGTTCTCATGGCTTTGTGTCTCATTGGCTTTGAACCATAGTGTAACCTTTCCCTTTCTGTCTCTTCACTACTTCTAAACCCCTCTTGCATCAAGTTGTTTGTATAACCCCTTTGTAACATATGGTTCTGTAAGCTCTCCAACTTTTTTTCAAAGTTAGCTTCTTCTGTGCATAATCTCAATGTACCTAAACCCTGTCCCTCTACTGTGTTCTTAAAAGTGCGTCTAGGGTGCATACTTGAAAATTCCAAGTAATGATTGCTTCAACACTTTTTCTTGTATAGAGAGGTTGACATACCAGTCCCTACATCTTTGGTTATTCTTGCATCCAAAAAAATCTATGGATTTGTAATCACTTTTTACTGTAAACCGTAAAAAATCAGTGGTTGTCTCCAAATGCTTAACAAACCTTGTCAGTTCATCCTCACTATGTTGCCATAAAATATAAACATCATCCACAAATCGAACATAATGCAGTAGATATTCACTCCACCATTGATCATTAATGCATACATTCATTTCTTCCCAATACGCCAAAACTAGGTTGGTGTATGAGTTTGCACAGGGTGTGCCCATAGCCACACCCTGTTTTTTGCCTATAGTATGTTCCATTACACACACATACATTTATTTTCAAGTATGAGTTGTAGAACTTCCAGAATTAACTGGTTTGTTCTCCCATCAAACACTTTCTTTACTTTTAGTACTTCCCTAATCACATTTAGGCCATAGTTATTACTAATAACAGTAAAGAGGTTAACATCGAGTAACAATTAATACATTGGTCATGGTTTTGTTTTTTACAACCTCAGATAAAATACTCAGTGTCTTGTGTCTTAATATTCGTGGGTAACACTGCATCACTATTTTCAGTTTAGTTTCCACCCATATGGATAAACTAAAAAAGTGTTTGATGGGAGAACAAAACAGTTGACTGTAGGTGTGGAGCAACGGTCTCCCATGTTGGTGATAACCAGGTCGAGGATGTTGCTTCCTCTAGTGCGGGTCAGAATGAGCTGGTCCAGGGCATTGGAACTGATAAATTCCAGAAAGCTTTGGGCCTGCACATTGGTACTTGAATAGTTTTTCCAATTGATGGAAGGGTAGTTGAAGTCACCCAGTATGAGTATTGGGTTGGACCTTGATAGATTCCAGGGTGCTTAGGAACTTGGAGTGAGAGTCTAAGGACATGGTTGAGGTTCTGTAGCAGGCTACGACTTGTATCGCCATCTTACCCAGTGTTAGTTGTACCCGAAGTATCTCTTTTGCATTATGCTTGGCTACCAGTATAGAGGTCTGCATATTGTTTAAGAATATGGAGACACTACTGCCTTTGGAGCTTCTGGCCGTATTTTGGGGCCGAAAGGTATGGAATGAGTTGTAGCCTGGGAGTGCAGGGGTGTTTTCTGCCTCTTTAAACCAGGTCCATTACAGCACAGATTTTGACATTCTTCATTTTGAGGAGAGCTTCAAGCGAATGCATCTTGAGATTTAGACTTCTAGCATTGAGCAGCATGACCCCCAGATTGCATTTGTTTGTAGCTGTTACGGTGGAATTTTCATCTTTGGAACACTGCCTAAAAAAGGCACTACGGGTATAGCAAGAGCCTTGACCAGGGGTGACAGATGCAGGCCGTTTCTGGCAAAGCATCGAGGTCGATCATGTTGTCCCAAGCAAACATACTGGATCCCCTTAGAATGACACCAGAAACTTAGCCAATTATTGAATTGGTAATTGATGGTGTGTTTATATGCCGAGGAGGCACACTAGTAGGGATTGAAGCGGTGTCATTTTGAATAATATGCATGTTGGATTTTGCTGAAGATATTAGTTTACACTGTAAAATGTTACTGGGCAAGAGTATGTTACAGCACTATAACTTCTAAAAAAAAAAAAAAAAAAAAAAAAAAGACAAGTTGGAAGACAACAATGGGATTCTGTTATTACATGCTCAACTTCTCTGTCTTTTTTTTCTCCCTATTTACTGTCTCTGCTATGAATAAACAGCAATACAGCATTTAAAATTTTTTAAACTGACTATTTCTCTCCACTATAACAGTACCTTACTGTACTGTTTGTTTCACTTTCAAAAAACGTTTGTCCCGCCCTGGAAATTCTCCAATTCACTGATGTCAGAGGCCACTGGATACAGGTAGTTTTCTGGCCATTTCCCTCCCAAAACTAATATCGCCACTGCTACCATCCTAAAAACCCACCCATGGTGTGATGTCACAGCTCCCTCTTCCTTCTCCAACCCATACAGAAAGCAAAGGCTAAAATAGGGAAACGGTACACGAGTCAAGTCTCCTGCTATGAGCAGTCAGTCACAGTAGGTAACCGCTCAAATTACCCTTGGCACTTTGACAGCTAGGGAAGTTGGGTGTGAAGGCTGATGGGAGATGTCATAGTAGTACAAATCCAGGCCTCACAAAAGGCTGCAGTTTAGCCATTCTAAAAAGCAGCAGCAGTAAAAAGCACTTTGAATGTCTGTTCTGTGGATGTCTGTTCTGTGGCATTTGCACGGTTTATGTTTTAAGTAGTCATTCAACAGCATGAAATGTTCAAACCTAACTGAAAGACAGCAGTGTATGCATGTAAAATAAGTGCAGTGACAGGAGCTTTAGGAAGAAAGATGCCTGTGTGATGTAATTTTTTTTTTTTTACAGACTAGCACTGAATTATGGAATATCTAGAGGCATATTAAACAGTCAGAATTACTTCAAGATGCCAGGCCCGATGTGGTCGTACTCAGAAATTACGTAAAAAGTATTTAAAAACCTGTAAATAATCCCAGAGTAGTGTTAAAATGTAAAACACCAAACCATGATGAAATAAGCATGTTTTGGAGTCTGTGGGGTGCAAAATGGTAGGAATTAAGTCTTTTATGACAAATTACATATAAACAAATGTGAGACGGAGCAAAAGAAAAACAGGAAGCCATCAAGTGATTAACTTATCAAAGACTAGTGTTGCTGAAGAAAATAAGTTGCATGCAGAAGCTGCAAAGGGAGAATATTAAGAGCAGGGATTCCTGATTTAAAACTGTGACAAGGGGGCTCCAGGAAAGTAGGTGAGAGCTATAGAATAGAAATGAAGACAAACCCAGAACAGATATTGTTGAGCGAGAAGGGGATAAAGGTAACACTGAAAGGGTCTGAGGAATGAAACTCATCAGAAACCTGTAAAAGACAGAAGTGAAGATTGACCTGCAGTCAAAATAGGCTGTATATGGAAGTAAGGTATAAAGTATACGTAATTTTACCACCTTTATTTTATCTGTCCCAGCAAGGACATTTACATTTCAGTTTAGCAATGACTGTACAGACATAAGCAAACAATACTATCAGTAATAATACTTGACTGTTCTTTTGTAGTGAGAAAACAGCACAGTCCATAATTTACATCCAGGCAGTTCCCAGCCCATGCAGTCTCAGATGTCCTACCGTAATAAAATAGAATATTGGTAAAAGTAGTGTATATCATTTCCATTTGGCATAAACATGCATTTGCCACCCAGACACAGTTCTAACACTGGAATGAATTGAGGAGTACATGGTGTCATAACTGATGAACAGCAGCCAAGCAAGAATGCAGTTAGTATCTGGTAAAACTGCTGGACAGATTAAAACAGAGTTTTGAAGTAAAAGTATTCTATCTGTGCAACCTTTCAAGTGCTCTGGACTTACTATAGGTTCATAGGAGATTACTAGATTAGTGGTTGTAGAGCCTTTATACTATAAGCCTAGCTGTGTTGATCTTGAGTTGCCCCAATTGTCCTTTGTTAGATGGATTTACTGTACAGATAAGCACCGACTACCCATGTCCATGAGGGACATGGTTGCCACCCCCAGGATGAATTTGAGGTCATCCATCCATTTGTCCATGTTGCACTTGAATAGGATTGAGGAGCTCTACTGCTTCATATGAAATGGGAGTTTTTTTTTCCAGAACAGTAGCAATCTGAGGGACCTTACCTGCCTGTCCAGCATGTTTTGTTAATGTCACTGAAAAAGAAAAAACTTTCAAAAATTCAGGAAAGCACAGAAGCCACTGCAAAATACAATGAATTTAATATAAGCAGATAAGCAATTTCATCTTTATATAATAAAAAGACTACTTCAGATGAAAAAAACACACAAGGACAGAATACTTGAAGTCCACTCTTTGAAGTCACATAACCAGTAGCTGTATTAGTTACAATGTGCCATTTGACTAATCTTGAAGTAACTAAAACTGCCTAATCCCAGAGCCATCTAAATAAAAAAGAACCTACATAAAAGTATTTTTTTAATAGTCATTATTAAAACTGTCAGTGCACTTCAAAACATAAGCACATTTCTTTGATAGGCTTTAAGTTTAAGCAGACAAGTTAGAAAGTTCATTCAGACCTAGGCTGCTGCTTGCATTAAAACAAAGCCACCACATTTAACTCTTTTCCATTAGCAATCCCCAAAGTCGTCCCCAGTGGTTCAGTTTGTACCTGTTCAATCACTGTGAATTTAAATACTTAAATTAATATTCCTGGCAGTAGAGCTGCTGTTTGCTTAAACTCTGTGTGTATTGCAGTGGCTTCTGTTAATGCAACTGACAATGCTGTGATCCGTAGAGCAAGTGACTCTAGTGCCATTTGATTTGCAGACGTGTATCATTTCCATCAAGTCAGGGTTAGAGTGCCATGATTACTGGATTCAGACAAAAACAAAGCAGTTGTAAATATGCAAAAGCCTCATGATAAATCTCTTCTGCATTTCCTTTGTATTGCAAATATCTTTCCACATTTATCTCTGACTTGTCAAATGTAACCGTATCAGTCAGGAAGCCACTAGACAACTACGGAATAGTGTACCATGGTTTTGGTCATTGGAGCAAGCGAAAGTTGAAAATGCATCAACATTTGGCCTCTTATGTAGGTAAGTTTCTCAGGTCTTCACTGGGAAAATTCTTGCGCTGTGCACCTAAAAATTTAGCCCATAATGTCCCCCAAAAGTGGTGAGCATGCTAAACCTCATTATTCCCCCATCGCTTGCTCCACTAGGTGCCCAGACTGCAAATTGAACTAGTTAAGGCTTTGTTCTGCACCATTGAATCTGCTTTGGTGCAGTGTAATTCCATTAAGATAGACTTGTAGCTTTTAAATAGACAAAAACTAACCACTGTTCAACATTTGTAGAATTTAATGTGGACAACACACAGCCAAGCTTTCGAGACGCAGGCTTTTTTTCAATGCATAAACTCATAGTACAGCAAGTCCATATTTAAATATCCAGCCAGCCAGTGATGACACAAATATAAGACGTGACTACACTTAATATTTAAAAGATCATTTACATCATATTAAATTATTTATATATATAATATTTACAAGATATCCTGTTTAGCTCTCAAATCAGGTTCGATAGTGTTTGCTGAATTCAATAATTAAATATGGGCTTGATTTACTATGTGTTTATGCATTGAAAAAGAGCCCGTGTCTCAAGCTTTGCTGTGTGTTGTCCACATTAAATTTTATAAATGTTGAACAGTGGTTATTTTTTGTCTTGCTTTAATTGCCGCTTTGACCACTTGTTCTTCAGCTATGAGGAGCAGAATATTTCGTTTATAGACTAGTAGCTTACGAGTCAAGAGTTTGGACTAATGGTCAGGCATGCTGTGCTTAAATAGAAAAGGAGGTACTGGCCTTGTTTGTTTTAGCAGTTTCATAACTGAATATATGGGAATTCAGCCCATAAGTCATTTGTGTATATTGAAGAAACCTTTCCACAAGTTACCTGCAAGATTTCGAAGGGCATTACTGTCCCAGGAAAGATAGCTGCAAGTTCCACACAAAGCAAATTAAATCATATTGCTTGTACCCCAAGTAGATCCTGTCTGCATGAGTAAATAGAATATTTGAGAAAGATCTGGAAGACCTGTAGATTGTTTCTCAAGTGCCTTTGTCTTCTATGAAACTGATAGAACGTAAAGCATACTAGAGATGTTCATCATAGTCAGAGTCTTTGGACTTTCTGTTGTGCTGAAAGTCTGTGGCCAGCAAGAGTACAAGAGTGTTCTGCCAGCTGCAGGATGATGAATGTCCTTCACTGTCAGATGTTGATTTGTCCATGTTTAAAAAGCTTTACTTTCTCTTTAGGGTTGCAGCATGCTGGGTGTAGCAACATCTTTTGTACAAAATTCCACTGTGAGGATTGAGTAGGGCCAAATCCCTCCAACAGTATGTAAATTCAAATGGAGCTAGACCTTTGCATGCTGTTGTGTCCAACTTTTCCCATCCAGTTATTTCCAACAACATATAAAGGCAACTGCCCAAAGGAGGATATGCAAGAGGGCAAAGACATTTGTGAAATTGTCCACCTTTTTTTAGAGGGAAACCTCTTTGGTTAGGCTCCTTTCTACCCACTTGGTCATATGCCTTTTAAGCCTGAGTCCTCTGGTGCATGCCTTCCAGAGGCTGCTATGACTTGGGTCTAGTCCTTGGATGTTGACAACAGTTAGGCATTGGCTGGGTCTGAAGCCCCTAAGCAGGCCGTGGCTTCCAATGCCAGAGTGCTGGTGACAGAGGGTGATGGGATTCTGGGAACTGCATTGAGGTCATAGCCACCTGCCTGCAATCTGAAGCCATATCTGTTCCCAAGCCAAGAACGTCTAAACCAAAAGCCCAGGTAGGTTTGCCTCAGCAAATGCTACCAGAGTTCCCTCCTCCTCAACCCAGGTCTTGCCACTGGACCTAGTCAGGGTAGCACGAAACTTCATAGTCTACACAGCCCCCAGTGGAAAAGGAACCCATTACAGAACCACCCCCGGGGGAAAGTGGAGGAGGTTGGGTGACACTTCCCCTTCAGGAAGATAAATTCTTCAGAGGATAAAGAGAAATGTGCATATATAGAGCATCTTCCTTAGCAGTATGTGGACTCTGATGACACCCTGTCCTGTTTTACCACCTGATTATCTTTTGGGTACTCTTAATAGGATGAAGAAACCCTTAAAAGCAAGTCTTGGAAATTCTTCATAGTGCCAAACTGACTATAGGAAGCTGTTAAGCCTCCCTGTCTGTAAACTGTTGACTATATCTCCATTTGACAACTTCTTGGATGTGTTTGCTGACGTATCTTGCAGCCCATTTCGCTTCTCCCTGCCCCCAGGAAATCTGATCATGTCTTTAGGTCACTCGAGTCCTACAGTTATCTTTCTAAGAACCTAGTGGTGGATCTAGCTGTGGTGTTTACAGAATTCTGTAAGAGATTATCTGAGCAAATGTCCAAGAGCCCGCTTGCCAAATGATTAGGAGTAGGCTGCTTGACAGATTTGGTAGTAAAACATGCTCCTTAGCCACACCGGCTATAAAAATGTTGAATTGCCACCTCCACTTGCCCAAATACATTACTTTTGTGCTGGAACAAGCAAGAACAAAGGTAGAGGGGATACAGGAAAAGATCTTCTAGGGATTATACTGTAGGCTTCCAGTTGTGCAGACACACTTGAAAATGTATCTGTGAGCATTGGATGCATCATACAGTGAGGTTGCCATGGGGTCCATGATGGAGACATCCCTGTTTGAGACTCATTCCCTGTCAGACTATGTACTGTGTTAAAGCAGAACTCATAGATGCATCACTATACATGGCACATCTATCTGGACTCCCAGCAGAGAAGGTGTTTGATAGACTGGGACTAAAAGGGTGAAATTGAAGTCTGTTAAAGAATTCTACCCCCCCCCCCATTCTTGATGCAAAAAGAACGGTCCCAGTAAGTTATCGCCTTTTCCAGTTAAGCAAGAAAAAACAAACATCCAGAGGTAAATGCCCAAGTATCAGAGAAAGTGGCAAACCAATCAGTGTTCCAGACCTGGGAGGTGCAAGGACCCAGCCCCCTCCCAGGGATTTACTGTGATGGTTCAGTACAAACCCCCCCATCTCCCCCTAGTGCCATCCTCATGCATCCTCCTCCAGTAATCGGAAACGGATCCCACAAGACAAATGAGTAATGCAAATAATCAAAAAGGGCTGTTCCCTTCAATTCTGGAAAAATCACCACCTTTCTAGGTACTCCCATTCCTCCAAAGTAACAAAGGGGACTGATTCCTCATCTTTTACAGTACCTGGTAAATCAAGGTTCTGTCCAGCCAGCCTCTCCAAGAGAGACTGGCATAAGGTTCTACTCTCCTTGTCCTAGTCCCCAGAAAAAGAAGAAACCTGAAGATGGATTCAGAATTTCTCAAGACTTAAATTCTTGGTAGTACCAAAAATTCAAAACGTTAACGTTTAAAAAACTTTAACCTTTGTTTTTCTCCAGAAGCTTGAATGGTGACTAAGCTTAAGGGATGCCTACCTTCATCTTTTTGTATTGCAAGAACAAACAAGTTCTTATATTCTTCTGTTGCAGTATTCTTAACATGAGGGAGTTGCCTGCCAAGATTACCAAACATCGGCCAGTACACAAAAGACACTTACTACTAGGGGTGTGTGGTACATCGCACGTAGGCTTTTGTTGGACATCTGCCACAAAAGTGACATAAGCATGCACCATCCTCAGAACTTTGCCAATTTGGATGCTTCACGCATATGTATTATCTGCTCCCTGAAGTGGTTATTGACTCAACATTTCAGATAAGTGCCCTGGTGGGGAAGCCTTTCTTTACCTTTTCATTGTCATTTGGTTTAATGACATCCAAGAAAGGCAAATATTCTTGTGGACATCAGATTCCACATGAAGACTACCACCAGCAGTGCCTTTTTTTGTCAGACATACCCACAACCACAGACCTTGTTCAGTCTGCGAGGCCTTTGTGCCTAAAACTTTGATAAGTGGGTTAGCTTTCCTTTCCATTTATATAGAGAATCAGTGCTTAAAACTCCTCGTGAAGAGATTTATGGAGTGTTCCACAGGGCCTGAGCCAGAGTCGCTCATGAAGCAGAAGGCCAAAAAGCCTAGGTCTGAAACTTTTACTGTACTTCCAGTGGCAGACATCTATCCTGAGGAAGTTGCTAACACGAAGAAACTATTAGCCCCTACATCTGGTTCACACACCGAGCCCTTAATGGTGGCCACCTTGGATCAAGATGATTGCATGTCCTTGAAGGTACCACAGGCATCCAGTACAGATGCCCAGGGGGGAGCCTACACTCGTGATCAGTGAGGGCTTTAGGGGAATCTCCCATATGTTGGGTAGAACATGGATTCCAACATTATAGAAACCCAGGCCTACGTCCAGTCCACTGACCCTACATAATGCTGAAAAGAAACCAAAAAAGCATTTGTCACAACCCTCTGATCTACTTCAGGATTGGAAAAATTTTGCATATGGTATTTTTAATGCCATCATGTCTCTTAGGCCACCTGCTGGGGTTTTAGTCCTGGCCACACCCTGGTTTACTTCTCCATAGAAGAGGGTCCAGGAAGAGGCTTCTTCCGAAGAGGGAAACGTCTTCAGAAGATGAGTTCGTAGCTTATCTCAGATCCTCTCCCCAATGGATTACGCTTCCCTGAAGGACGACTCCAATGGCACTGACTCTTCAATGGAGGAAATTACCTTAAGTGAGACATTGGGTAAGATGAGTGAGCATTTCAAATGAGATAGCTGTCAGATGTCCAAGGTCCAAAAAATGTACTACGAACTACTTCAGGTAGATGCTCCTAGTCCCTTAGCTGTTCCTCCCGTCCTACCTGGCTTCTTAGATGTTTTTTGCATCTTCCAGTAAAGCCCCTCCCACACATAAGAAACCAGACAGTTTTTACAAGGGGACCGAGGACTTTAAGTTCTTGTTCAAAGCCCATTCTGTTGATCCTTCTGTCATCACTGTGGCTTCCGACTAGGCCTCTAGGTTACTTCTGTCCACCACCCTGCTTCTCATTGACAAAGAGAGCAGACATGGAGAGGTTGGGCAAAAAAGTATGCACTTCTGCCACCCTTGCTGTTAAGGCTATAAATTCAGACACATGACTAAATATACCTTGGAACTCTTGTTACAGCTTTCAAAGATTATTTCTGAAATGCTAGACTGAGAATAAATCTTTGGCATCATCCCAGATGGGAGATTCCTCTCAAATGACCTAACACTTCATAAAATGTAGCTAAAATGCTGTGAAGGCTTTAGTTAGGGCATCTGCTACAGGCTCAGTCTGAGACAACCTGCACCAGAGGACATTCAGTCCAAACACATGGATGCTCCCCTAGACAATTCAGCCTTTTTGGCCCTGCTGCTGCAGAATTGTTCCGAACCTTAGAGGAGAAGGGAAAAGAGATGCAGGAACTGAAACACATCCTGGTCTCCCCTGTACCAAATCTCCAAAGGAATAATCTTTCTAAGGCAGTGTTTGTTAGAAGGCAATCATGATCCCAGCTAAGTCTAAGTCTGGCAAGAGACCACAGCACCACAGGACCCCACTGCATTTCCCACCTCAAAAAGTCTTTTCTAGACAGACCAGGATCCATCTAACTGCTCCAGACCCCAAACATCCCCCCTTTCTCTGTCTTTCCAACTTGGGAAGACATAATACAGGATACCTGGGTGCTCTCCATCTTAAAGGGCTACTTCATGGTATGGAATTCTCTCCCACCCTTCAGGGGCATCCCCCAACCTCCCACAGACTAACTGCCATATTTCCCGAAGGTGCTACAAGACCTGCTGAATCAAAGTATCATCCAACCAGTACCATCCAAAAAAAGGTGAAAAGGGTTTTATTCAAAGATGTTTTTGGTACCAAGGAAAAAAGGCCTATGGAGACCCATCCTTTATCGCTCCTACCTCATGTTCCTTAAAGTACCCACATTCAGAATGCTAACTTTGCAAACTTTTTCCCCTCGTCATCCCACAAGCTTGCATGGCTTCCATAGACATAAAAGATGCTTACCTACACATTCACATTCATCCCAGTTAAAGGAAGTTCTTAAGATTCTCTGTGGCTTCCTGGCACTTTCAGTTCTTTGCCTTGCCATTTGGTGTCTCCACTGCTCCAAGGGTATTCACGAAATGACTAGCCACACTAATTGCTAATTACAGACTTCAAGGCATTCATAGGTTCATAGGCTGGTACTAAGATATTGGCCCTAGGGCCTGTACAAACCTAGCCATAACAATTCCCTGGCTATTTCTTTCCACAATATTTATTCCCTGGACCCCTGTCTTGCAGGGTGACTGACGTGATCCCAGAGGTAAATTTCCTATCCCCCATCCAGTCAAGGTCCCTTTTGAAGAGGGCCAAGGAGGTGCTCTGCTTGACATGTATGGGCAGTCTATTCCAGAGTATGGGAGGTCTCTGGGTCAGGAACCTATCCCACCAGCATGATTTGTTCATTGTGATGACAAGGTTTAGTTCCCTGGAGCGTGTGGCTCTGATGGATTGGGATTTCTTTAAGTATAGCATGTCCAACAGCTCTGGGTTTGACATGGCTTTGTAAGCAGAGATCACCTCTGAGTAGACTATATGCAACGGAGTATAGCTGGAGTTTTTTAGTCGGTCAGCATAGGGCATCTGCTTTAGACCTGTGATTCTTTTAGTGAAGTGTTTCTGCAGCCTTTCTAGTTGTTGCAGATGTTTTGTGAGGTACAAACGGGACATTGTACTCTATGATGTGTCTGAGGGATGAGCACAGTGGGACAATGACCTCCTTTTTTCTGGATGAAAAGCCCTTAGTGATGAGTTGTGCCACATAGAAGGATTTCCTGACTGTTGTGGCGATGTGGGTATCAAAGGTGAGACCACTGTCCTCTTGTCTTCCTAAGTCTCTTGTCACACTTTCAGTGTTTAGTGTACTGCCACCTATGTGGTAATTCATGGGTACATGTTTTTTCCCCACAGTGGATAACTATACACTTCTTGACATTGAGCTTGAGCCCATGGCTCTGGCACCAAGCATCTGTTTCTCCAAGACCCTTTTGTAGAATATCCACATCATTTGGGGATTCAGTAATGGCTCCCAGTTCGCAGTCATCTGCAAACTTTGTTAGCCAGAGTCCCTTACTGTTGGCCTGTACTTCAGAGAAGTAGATACCAAACAAGAGTGGTCCCATGACTGAACCCTGAGGTACTCCACTTGTCTGAAGCTGGATTTGGAGTCCGCTACTTTTACAGTGTGGGTTCTGTCAGTAAGTCAGTTGGCAACCCATTGAGTGATGTAGGGATTTATGTCCAGCTTAGTAAATTTATCTATGATTCCAGAGTGGGGGATGGTCTCGTAGGTCTTAGTGAGGTCCAGATAGGCTGTGTGGACCACCTTACCCTTGTCCCCTGCTCTGGAGGTTCAGGAGACACTATCGGCCCTTCACAAACCCAAACTGGGTGGGGTCCAGTGTTTGAAGGTTGCTAATATCTTTGTTTATAAGTTGCATGATAATACGTTCCATGGCCTTGCAGATCAGGCTCATCAGACTGATGGGAAGGTGGTTCCCAGGATCCAAGGTGGATCCTCCTTGTAGAGTGGAATAACACTAGCTGTGCACCACTTAGTGGGCAGAAAGCCCGAGGGTGAGGCTATGATTAAACATGACACTTGGGTGAGGTGCCAGTTCATTTTGTAGTTCATGCTGTACACAGCCTGGGATGTCGTCTGGTCCCATGGATACTGTATTCTTAGCTTTGGAGAGTGCAGTTTTTACCTGTGTGGCCGTGATTACTGGAATTTGGCAATCTTTCAGTATTGAGATGGGCCCTTTAGGGGGTAAAGTTGGTACTGAATCAATCTGCCAGGATATTGACAATTTCCTTGGGATTCGTATATTTATTCCCATTCTGTTATAGCTCAGAGCAGATCTGAGCGGTGCCATTTAGATTCTTGACATAGCTATGGAATGCCTTGTGGCTGTCTTTGGAATATTTGGCAATTTTATTTTCGTAACTAGCTTTGGAGGATTTTATGGGGATCTCAGCTTCTTACTGATGCTGTTAAGGGAATTTTTTGCATCCTGGGATTTTCCTTTCTTCTGCAACAGTTTCTTCGGTCTGTTGTATAGTTTGTTTGACAGGGGACCACCAGATTGGCTTCCTTTTTTTGGAGAAGAGTGTCTTTGTTCTATGTGGGATGGCATGATTCATGTACGAGTGGATGTGCTCGTACAGTGCATTAGTGTAGATTCAGCAGTTGAACTTTAAGTTCCCGTCTGCATGGGTGTCATGAAGTTAGTCACTTCTGACTTGAGTAGCATGAAGTTGCCCTTTGAGAAGTGTTTTACTGAGGTTTCTTACTTGGGGGGGGGGTGGGATGTGGATGTCAAAGGTGATTAGCTTAAGGTCAGGCCTAACCAACAAGTGGGTGACCACTGGTGTGGAGCATCGATTTCCCATGTTGGTAATGATCAGGTCCAGGATACTGGAGCCCCTGGTGGGACTATGGATTAGTTGATCCAGGGCATTGGAATTTATGAATTCCAAGAACCATTGTGCAAAGGTGTTGGTACATGAGTAGTTTTCACAGTTAATGGCAGGGTAGTTGAAATCACCCAGTATTAGGGTGTTTGGTTGTATCTTAATATTTCCAGTATGTTTAGAGAGGTGTAGTGAGAATCTTGGGGCATGGTGGGGGATCTGTAGCAAGCTACAGTTTGGATTTCAGTCTTACCTAGTGTTAGTTGCACCTGGAGAATTTCGGATGCATTGTGTTGGGTATCTAGCCTGGAGGTGTGAATATCCTTGGTGAATATGGACACTCCTCCACCTTTAGTGTTTCAGCCCTTGTTTGGTGGCCAGAAAGTGTGGTAAGCCTGGTATTGCAGGGGTGCTCTCTGGAGCCTTGAACCAGGTCTCCATTACTGTGCATATATCGATGTTCTCCATTTTAGGAGTGCCTTGAAGAGAGTGCAGTAGCCAGTAAAAGCAGGGTAGAATGGCCAATACATTTAAATAGTTGAATGGGAGTGATTTCACAAAATGATAATTTTGTGCTTACTCGCACAATCCAGTAGAAGCAGAGAGGAAATGAGATATACGGTCAGCTTAACGTAAGGAGCAAGCAACTAGAAAGACAGTGGCGTTTAAGAGCACAACAGTAACTGGGTGGGAAAAATGTTCTGCCTGACTCACAAGAGACAGAGCTGTGGTCTCCAAGTTTTAATATGCAATTAAAAGCAGAAAAGTGAAACACAAGGTAAAGAAAACAAATCACAATATTCAAAATAGAAAAAGACAAAGTAATACAAAATACAGTAAAAAGCAAACTAACCTTTCCATCACAGCAAAGTGTAGCAGAGTCTGGGTGAGCCTTTCTAGTAAAAGTATTTTTAAAAGTATTCTTCCAATACCTGGACGACTTTTTCTTTCAAGTAGTCAGGCAGCATTGGAGCACAGTCTAAATTCCACAATCTCCATCCTATAGTCTGTGGGTTTTAAAATAAACTACCAGAAAGCTGTTGTTTCCCCATCCCAGGACCAGATATTTCTGGGATGCAGGCTATAGACTGACCTTATGAAGGTCTCTCTACCAACTCCGAAGGCTCAGCAGCTCACTTCCTTTTTCCAAAGCCTCATCCCTCTGACTCTGAATCACTGCCAGGACCTTTCTCAGAAGCCTGGGCTTCATGGCATCCACCATCCCAATACTTCCTCTGGCAAAACTGCACATGAGGAAACTACATTGGTTCCTGAAATCAGTGTGGATGCAACATGTACACCCTTAGTTTCCAGTTCCCCTTCTTCCTTGTCTGAAGAGGGGGCATAACCTGCCGGATTCAACAGCTAACGGCCAACCCACGTCTCTCCCTCCATCTTGTACCACTAGTTCAGGAGATATTCACAGATGCCTCAGACACAGGATGGGGAGCACCTTTCGGCTTCATAAAAGCACAAGGAACCTGATCCTCCTGTCAAAGAAGGGAACACACTGTATAAAAGAAATGAGGGCACTCCTGGCTCTTCAGACCTTTCAGACCCTCTTCATCCCAGGCCGTCTAAAAATTTACACAGACAAACATGACAGTTCTCTGGTATGTGAACAAACAGGGAGGGACAAAGTCTTATCTCCTTTGCATACCAGCTTTGCAAGTCTGGGAATTGAATGTCAAACTTCAAACTCCCCCCCCCCCCCCAGGCTTTGTATATTCCCCTCCAGTCAGAATGTTGTGGCAGACACATTGAGCAGGTCTGAAACAATCTCATGAATGCATGTGTCACAGGAAAGTGTACTTAGATATTTTCCAAAGATGGGTTAGTCCACAAATATTCCTGTTTTCCTCTCCCATGAGCAGACGGCTCCCACTATATTGTGCCAGATATCCTCATCCTCTGGTCTGTAAGGTGGATGCCCTCAGCTTTTCATGGAAGGGGATGTTTCTGTATGCATTCCCTCCCCTTCCTCTTATTCCAAAAGTCCTGCTAAAGATTCAGCAGGACAAACCAAGAGTCTTGATGGTGACTCCCTTTTGGCCAAGATGGCATTGGTTTCCCCTGCTCCCGCATTTAACCAAGGGCAATCACCCTGTGTTACCCCAGTGTGTGTACCTTCTCACAGCACAAAGGAATGCTAATCCAAACCCACTTTCCTACCCTTCAGCTGACATTGTGGATGAGAGGGACTTAATTCCTTTCAGACACTTTTTTTTTTTTTCCAGAGGATATGGTCAGGGCTTTGCAGGAGGCCAGGACACCCAATACTAAAAAGTCTTGCTTATCCAAATAGAGATTTTCAATGTGGTGTCTTTCACAAAACCAGGACCCACTGACTGTGGAAGTCTCTCTGGTTCTCATACCTGTATGAATTACTAGATGCTGGCTAAACTTGCTCTTCAGTCAAAGTGCACTTGCCAGCTGTTTGTGCCTGTCTGCCTCTATCTCCACCTTTAGCTTCTAGATTTGAGGCTAAACAATTCTTAAAAGGCATCCTTCACATAAGAACCCCCCCCCCCCCAGGAAACCTGTTGCACCCCACTGGGATCTTCACTTTATACAGTGGATATAAAAAGTGTATACACCCCTGTTAAAATGACAGGTTTTTGTGATATAAAAAATGAGACCACAGTAAATCATTTCAAAACTTTTCCCGCCTTTAATGTGACCTATAACCTGTACAATTCAAAAACAAAACTGTTAGTGGAAAAAAATGTAAAAAAATAAACAAAAAACTTAAAATAAGCTGGTTGCATAGGTGTACACACCCTTAAACTACTACTTTGTTGAAGCACCTTTTGATTTAATTACAGCATTCAGTTTTCTTGGGGAGGAGTCTATCTGGCACATCTTGACAGCAATATTTGCCCACACTCCTTGCAAAAGTGCTCCAAATCTATCAGATTCCAAGGGCATCTCTCATGCACAGCCCTGTTCAGGTCACCCCACTGATTTTCTGTTGGATTTAGGTCTGGGCTTTGGCTGGGCCATTCCAAAACTTTAATTTTCTTCTGGTGAAGCCATTCTTTTGTTGATTTGGATGCATGCTTAGGGTCATTGTTGTGTTGAAAGGTGGAATTCTTCATCTTCAGCTTTCTAGCAAACGCCTGAAGGTTTTGGACCAAAAGTGACTGGTATTTGGAACTGTTCATAATTCCCTCCACCTTGACTAAAGCTTCAGTTCCAGCTGAAGAAAAGCAACCCCAAAGCATGATATTGCCACCACCATGCTTCACCGCGGGGAGGGGGGGTGTTCTTTTGATAATGTGAAGTGTTGTTTTTGCACCAAATGTACCTTCTGGAATTTTGGCCAGAAAGTTCAACCATGGTCTCATCACACCATAGCACATTTTCCCACATGCTTTTGGGAGACTTGATGTATTGTTTTGCAAATTTTAGCTGGGCCTGGATGTTTTTCTGTGTAAGAAAGCTTCCGTCTTGCAGCCCTACCCCATAGTCCAGATATATGGAGAATACGTGAGATTGTTGTCACATGTAGTACACAACCAGTACTTGCCAGAAATTTCTGCAGCTCCTTCAGTGTTGCTGTAGGTCCCTTGGCAGCCTCCCTGACCAGTTTTCGTCTAGTCTTTTCAGCAGTTTGAGGGACGTCCACTTCTTAGCAACTTTACTGTTGTCCCATATTTTCTCCACTTTTTGATGACTCTCTTCACTGTGTTCCATGGTATATCCAATGTTGTGGAAATTTTTTTGTACCCTTCTGACTGATACAAAGCATCAAAGCAATCAATTGTTGAAAGGGTAAGCTCTCTGCGAACTATGGCTTTTGCTGTAGCAGGCAACTGAGTAAATGTCAGGAAAATCCTACTAGAATAGCTTAACTTTATTTGGTGTTAATCAGAGTCATTAATTGATGGCAGGTCTCTAACCAAGAAGACTGAATGTTGTAATTAAATCAAGAGGTGCTTCAACAAAGTATTATTTTAAGGGTGTGCACACTTATGCAACCAGCTTGTTGTACGTTTTTTTTGTATTTTTTTTTCCCCCCTAACAGATTTTGTTTTTCAGTTAAATTGTACAGATTGTAGGTCACATTAAAGGTGGGAAAAGTTTTGAAATGATTTATTGTGGTATAATTTTTTTATCACAAAATCCTGGAATTTTAACGGGTGTGTACACTTTTTATATTCACTGTATTAGAGAAACTGACCCTTGCTGCTTTTGAGCTGGCAGCCTCTGCTTCCTTGAAATTTTGCTACTGGGAAATTATTTGGCTGCTTGCATTAACCTCAGCAAGAAGAGTTTCTGAACTTCAGGTTCTAATGGCTTCCCTATTCTTTATTGGTGTTCCACAGAGACCGTCTCAATCTGCACCAACCCTACCTTTATGCCTAAAGTGGTAAATGAGTTAGCCCTGAACCAGTCTATCCATTTACCTACCTTTTTCTTCACACCACAGACCTCTGCAGAGAAGATTTTGCACACCTTGGATGTGCACAGACTGCTTAGGTACTATCTTGACAAAACAAAGGATATCAGAAAATCAGACCTGTTTGTCTCATTCCACTTTAGAGCTTTAGGGCTCCCTGACTCTAAACACACTATTTCCAGCCGGACCTCTAAAGCTATTTCCTTCTGCTATGAGCACCATGGAAAAAGCCTCCCTTCTGTTAAGGCACACACTGCCAGGGCTGTTGCTTCCTCTGCCATCCTCTTCAAAGGAAGGGACACAACTCCACCTGGTCTTCAGTCATTACCTTCACCAAACATTACAAATTGGACATTTCCAAATCTAGGGCAGGGTTTGCAAGGGCTATTCTCCATGGCTTTACTGAAAGCTCCTCTGCCCTTATCTCCTCCCTTTTCCTCGTGAGCTTTGGTATTCTCCCACATGTTAAGAATACTGCAACAGAGCAATAGAAAGACATAGATAAGTTGTGTAAAATATACCATAATGATGGATAACATCCTCTTCTTTGTTGCTGTATTCCGTAGTTCCCTCTTTCCTCCTGACTTGTTTCTTCCTTGGATGTATTTAGCCTACATACTTCCTTTAGACAGGCATTCCTCCTGGGGGCAGTCAGTTCTGAGGATGATGCGTGTGTACTTCACTTTTTATGGCCGTTCAAGAGCCTATGTGCGGTGTACCACACGCCCCTAGTAGTAAAAAGTCTCTTGTATACTGGCTGACATCGGGTTGTTGTGGCAGGCAACTCCCTCATGTTAAGAATACTGTAACAGCGAAGAGAAGGACATGTATATTTATGGTAAGATTTCTACACAACTAGTCTATTCCTGTGCTTCCAGTTTGGGGGGGGGGGGGTTGTCATACTACCAATTTAATGAGTTACCTTTTGGCTTGGCTACTGCACCCGGAGTATTTACTAAATGACACCAGTCGTGCTTTTACAGCACAAGGAGGTCCATATTTACCCATACTTGGATGATTGCCTGATCCAGCCTGCATCACCATCAGAACGTCTGACAGCCATGCAAATTACCATACGTTGCTGAAATTTCAGAAGGCAAGTTCCTCTGTGTCCAGTAATTACTATTCGCATCTAGTGCCAGAACTAGCTTCTTGGGGGTGGACCAAGCTTTGGTCAAACAGTTGTGTTCCTCTCACAGTACCTCATGAACATATGCAGCAAATGGACCATTACTGTAAAGGATTTTTTAGGGGTCCTTGGATAGATGGCTTCTTGCATCTTGATGGTTTCACTGGCAAAATTATTCATGATAGAATTACAGTAGTCCCTAAAAAACTGCCGGTCACAACACCTGTGCTCCCTAGAAACATTAACAGTTACCTTGCCAGAAAAGAAATTCTGTGATGGGAGGTGATCAAAGCCAACCCATAAGTCACTTTTCCAACTTACAGATACTATTCAGACCTTATAGACATTCCAGATGTGGCTTGGGGAGAATAACTGAGAATTCAAAGTCCAAGGGACTTAAGACAGCTGTATAGCAGCACAGCACCTAAGTATAAGAGGAGATTGTAGTCATTTTGGCATTAAAAGCATTCTAATAAAGACTGGTCTCAGAACCAGTAAAGATGTTTACAGGCAAGTACTCCAATTATGTGATACATAAACAGGGAGGAACTCTTTCCCAACAACAATGTAGACTAGCAATGGAATTATGACTAAGGGCCCAACATTTAGTGCTCACTCACATAACATCTTCTATACCCATTCAATCTAATTTGCTTGCAAACAGTCTGAGCAGATCATTCCTAGACTCCAAGCAAGTGGATGCTGAAAATCAAAGTATTCCTAGACCTGATGCACAAATGGGGGTGTGCCATAAATGGACCGTTTAGCATCCTCAGGAAACAGGCAAATCAGAAAGTTCTGTTCAAGGATGCTTCAGAGTTTGGTGTGGAGAACATACTTCTTCAAATGACAGACCTCTTTTTCTATCTCTCACCTCCTGCAGAAGATGAGTGGACAGATGACAAGCCAAAGATGATACTGATTCCTTACTGGCCCATGCAATGCAGGTTCTCCCTCTTCCTAGTACTCTGTGAAGGTTGAATCATTATACCTCCCTTTATGGCCCTCCTAACCCAGAACAAGGACTCTGTTATCCATCTCAGCCTGAAAACACCTGAACTGACAGCTTGGATGATTCTGTTGATTCCATCCAAACAATCCTTTTCACAAGACGTGCTTTCAGTACTGAAAGAAGCTAGAAAGCCAAGTACCAGGAAATCCTATGTGGCTAAATGGAAAAGGTTTTCTGTCTGGTAAATGGTGAATGGTATTATACCTGCACAAGCTACATTGGAATAGATACCGGAATCTCTCTCTCCCCTGTATAAAGAACTGTCCTGTTCTAAAAGGGTATTCTTCAACTATGTCTTCCTGCCTTTCAATGTCCCCTCCAGTATATGCTCACCCACATATAAGTTTTTTTTTTAAATGGTCTTGCATCTTGGGCCACTTTACGTGAACCTGCACCCTCTTGTGACCTAAATTATGTGATGGAAAATGTACTGCCATTCTCTGTGCAAGCGCCCTTAGCATCCCTCAATTTGTGTAAATGGAAAACAGCCCTGGTAATGGCACTCACCTCAGCTAGGTGCATCTCTTGAGTTACAAGCTTTGATGTGCAATGAGCTCTTCCTCACTTTCTGTAGAGACAAAGTATACTTGAAAACTAAACCTTGTTCAAGATGGTGACAGAGGTATCCTTAAACCAAGGTATTCATTTTCTTGTATTCTTTCCTAATGCACAGAACAAGGATGAGAGAATACTTTACTCCCTAGATGTACGCAGGCAGCTAAGCTTGTAGTTAAACAGGACAACATTTAATATATCTGACCAGCTTTTGTTGGCCTTTGCATAAGGTAAACAAGGAAGACCAGTGAGGAAACTGACCATTTCCAAATGGATTACTAAGGTATATCCTTTGTTACACTCAACATGGCAAATGGCCAGAGTCAGAGCCTACTCAAGCAAAAACCACCACCACAACATTTTTGAAAGGGACCCCTACACAGGACATCCAGCAGCCATTTGGTCCTGTGTACACACATTCACCCAAACACTGTCATCTTGGTGCCATATCCAGAGCTAGGGCTGGGTTCACATTTGCCATTTTGCACAGTCTGCTGTCCCTGGAACAGAACTCTCTTCAACCTGCCCAATAAAGATTCTTTGGGAAGCTTAAGATGCAGTACAGCAACACTGACCGAGGAACATAGCACAGTTGTGTAAATTACTTGCAATACATTTAGATGTTTGAGTAGATCTGTGTTGCAATACCCTTTCCTTCCCCTCTTGTATTCTCTTCTGTCCTGGGGTTGGAATGGGTATCCTACCTAGTCATTGCCTTCCCACACATTGCTTCTTGCTCTCTTAACTCAGGACTGTCAGTTGTCAGTCAGTGGGACAGGCCATGCTCCATTTGAGAACACTGGACTCTTGTACCTTGGACAAGAAAAACCTAAAGATGGTGCTGGCCAGTGCAACTTTATACCACCTTCATACTGAAGGATGTGACAGGGTAATGGTAAAAGATGGGTATTTGATCTGACCATGGACTTCGGCATGCAAGACTATGTACTGCAACTTTGATCTACTTGAACATATACAGTTATGCCAAGTCATCTACATAACTGAACCTTGCTGTGTGATAGATCATGCTGGGTTGGCTGCATAATTCTAAGGCAATGCATCTAGTAATTACTGTTGTCCAGACTGATGAGTTGTCTTTAATAAAAGTTTATTATTTGAAGGTGATTGATTATTCCCACTCCAAAGTGAGAAGCCATATTAAGTAAAATCTGAGTTGTATGTAAGCATCCGTAAGTATAAAGAGAGTTTGTTCTCATTGGTCTCGTATGTCTGAATGGGTCTACTTTGACGTTTGGTACTATCACACACTGTGTACAGTACAGAGTCTTGACTGTCACAGTACAATAAAGTAATTAAAATCTTAAAATGTGGGTCTTGTCCCCACACCCTTAATCTTGGGATGCATAGCTTGGCTTAAAAAGACCGTTGTGGTCATTAGCCTAGTAATGCACAGAACACCCATGAATCTAGGAAACTGGAAATCTATTTTCCCTTTTAGTTTCTTCCAAGATTGGTGCGGTCTCAGTCAATATAAAATGAGAGAGAGGCCCAGTAAGGAGGTTCTTACATGCAGTGTCAGGGCAGCAGGGACAATTTGTTCAGTACACATGACCTCATAAAGCTCTGCACTAATCGCATTAAGTAGACCAATCTTAATAGAGCAAAGTGGTGCAGAAATGTGAAGTCTAATGTTTTACTCAGAATCTAAAGGAGGAAATAGTACTTCCAGATAACTAGTTTACCCTGGAGGGAATTGGGAATTGACTTACTACATTGCTGAAATTCAAATTATCCTTTATGCACAGACTGCTGATTCTCTGGAAATTTTAGTTGCATAGAACCTCAAGTTAGATTTCACCATGGCAAGATGCTATTTTTGACGGACATTGAGTTCCTGTGAAGTGATATTACAAAAGTCCACAATCTTTGAGCTAGGATTTTAAAGCACATCTTACATAGTCATAGCAATCTTGAAAGCAATGTGCAAGTGGAACAAATAGTCCAGATATGAAAATAAGAAAGTTTAAGAGTCTGGAATAAAGTATTTAATTCCCAAGTACACACATGTATACTTTTGATGGTACCATATATTAGAGTAAAGGTATTTTAAGAGGGAAGTTATATTAATGCATTAAACCCCAACAGATATTGCTTGCAATTTGTGATGTGGCAGAGAGGGATAAAAACTTTAGCCCCTTTCTCCTTAAATTACAAAAATGTGGGTGATGAGAAGCTACTGGTTTGAGCTTGAATCCAGGCAGGGGTACATTTGTATCATTTGGAGGATAGTGTACTTTGAAAGTGAGGAACAGGAAAAGCATATTTATATATGTGAAGAAAAATTGTGTTAACGAAGTTGACAGTGAGCAACTTGGATAAAATATATGTTCCTGAAAGATAAGTTACTGCACAGTGTTTGCATTGAGGACATTTACTAATTCTTGATATTATCTATATAGTTGAGGATGACACCAAGTTGAAAGTAGCAAAAAAAAAAAAAAAAATACTGGGCAAGAAATTGAAGACTGCATGAAAAGGATGGTAAGCATTATGATGTTGTCAAGAATCTGAAAATGAATGTATATAAAACCAAGGGGCATGTATGCTTTTTTTTGAGTTTCCACACCCTTCTGACACTGAGGGGGATACATACACAGATAGAACTGCACTTTTTCTATTCCAATCTGTAAATCACTGGGATGCAGGAATAATGTAAAATCCAAATATGTAGAGAGTTGCTTTGAGAGCTTTAATGAGCTGTTTGACTTTTCTTTCCTAAAAGGAGCTGTGATATTCCAGAAGAACCAGAGAGCAGTGATGAAGAGTATGCACCAAGTTATGAAAAGAAATCTAAACGGCAGCGTCATAAGTAAGCACTGTATCTGCATGTGCTTAAGGCACTAATGCATCCCAGAAATTAGTTTAATGGCTCTTAGTCTGTCATTTGTCTGTAGATGAGGTAAGAGCCCTTGTTTTTATGCCATCTGAAATAAGTATCTGTAATGGTCAAAACTGTGCAGTTTAGTCCAGCACTTATTTTTTTAGTTGTGTGTGTGTAAAATATTTTATCTGTAAATATACACTATTTGTGTGCAATATTTATGTAGGTTCCCCATAAATACTTTATTCAGCTCTTCTGTCCACTCCCTTTGGTTGACGCATCTGATCAAAGGTGCTGATGCGAGATGGTTGTAATAATGAGGACGTAAAATATACCCTTTCCCCACTGATCTTGAAGTTGGTATGTGCAAGTAGCAGTGGGTGTGAAATTGTGAAATGCTTGGGGGCTTGTCCCTCTTGGGAAAAAAAAAATTGTTTCAAATTGACCTGGAGCATGTTTTTTTTTAGGCATTTTCAATTGTCACCCTTTTTTTAAGTTAACTGTTACCTTTTGCAGTATTAGTCATTTTATGCATATATATATATATATATATATATATATATATATATATATATATATATATATATATATACATGTATGTGCACACAGAAACACATTATATGAGATGCATGAGCGTATATTAAAGGGAGTGCACCTTTTGTCAGGACTCATTCATTTGATCTTCAGTTGATCTTACCCATCTGAGACTGACTCGCAAAAAAATAAAGCAAATACAAAAATCAAACCCTGCAGCTCTATGTCCCTGCTTCTCTGAACAGCATCTTGGAAATCCCACAACATTTGGGAGACTTGAAAGCTTCCCCACTGCTGGTGTGATCATGGAAATTTGGAAGACTGACAAAGAATGTTAACACATTCAGAGGTGTGGGGGGGTCTAACTCCTAGACTGGGGAAAAAGAAAATGTCCTTATTCTCAATTTTTATCTCTCACAGTTATTTGCACATTTTGAAGATAGTGATCCAGTGTAACATGATATCATATATATTAAATCTCTGATTCAGCAAGCTAAGAAATTGTTCAGTTGAGTCAAACGTGTGTGTGTGTGTTTGCTGTTGCATATATATTTTAATTTTTCAAGCAGCAGATGCATCATTTCTCCAGATATGAAGTTATTTTATTGGATGCAGCTGAATACGGGCTGACTTTTAACGAGAAACTGGAATAAGAAATTGACAGGTGAAATAAAACCACTGGGGTACTTCTCAGTAACAGTTCAGGTTGGTAGCAATATCGTCTTTGTTGCTAATTTCAGCTGCTTACCACTTTGCATGGCTGACAGTTGAAACAATTTGAGAAAAATCAAAAAGCCTCTCCTGAGAAAGATACAATTCCAGTAGTACAAAGTCTCTTACCATGCTGTCTTACCAGTACTATGGTTTTTAGACAATTCCAGCACTCCTTTTGCAGGACTTCCATTAGTGATCACAGACTTGAGATAGGTTCCTGTTCTGGAGCCAGGTATTCAGCCTCTGTCTCTCTCCATTAATGAGTCGCCTCCAAAGTCTTCTGTATTTCCAACCTAAATTATTTCTGCCATCGTTGTCTGATGCTATTTTAAAGCCAGCAGAAGATAATTGGTTGATCCCTATAACTTTGCCTTCAGGTATCCTGTCTTAAAGGGGTTTGTCCATACCTTTTATGTGTGTGATTTTCCATGCCTCCCTTAATCCTTCCCCACATATTACATCACTTGCATCCTTTGCTGTGTTTCATTAAAATATCTCTACTGGTATTACTACTGAAAGTAAAATTTACCTGTTAGGCATCCACTTGTGGAACCACACCACACTGTTATATTTGACACCCGACAAGGAGGAAGTAGTACAGAGAGGGCCTCACCTTTTCATCACGTCTTCTGAAGCCACAGCAGTGGTGGTTGAAATGGATCCCCTTCAGCACCTGGTTGAAGAAGCTAAAGTACAAGTTGTTGTTTGTTAGACTCTCTTTTCCAAAGTCACAGGGCAACAAATGTCTGTGTAGGGAGTTTGGGGGAAAAAAAAGGCTGCAAATTTGCAGAAAATCTGGCTGCAGCAAGTGGTATGCACTGAAACATATAACCAAAGATGTTCCTACATTTTTCCCAACAGTGATGTGGTTATGTGGTATGCTTTTACAAAGCAGTACAGATTATAATTATAGCTGCAGTAATTTTAGTTTTTATCAAATTTAGGTATTGAATTGATCATTAGCAGTTAGATTTTTGTAAATGCCTTTGTCTTTTCTAGTGTTGGAATCTTTAGCCTTAGAGTTTTATTTTTTAGATCCCATGGTTTGTTTGCTTTTTATTTTGTTTTGCACCATTTCCTTTCTTGGGTCATAGATGGAAAGGATCAAAAAGGATCAGCCTGTTTACCAGCTTAACAAATTAGTGAATAATTTGGAAAATAGCAAACTGCAAACCACTAGAGAGATTTCAATGATTCATTTTGTTTCTGCATTAAACTTAACACTCATTGTAAAGATGTGGCAGGCCCATTGACTGGTTAGTGTTGGTAGAGGTGGCAGGTCCATTGACGGGTTAGTGTTGGTAGAGGAAGTAGTATCAGTGAGTAACAAGGGGTGCAGCTATATGTACACCAGGTACACCACTGCATACACTTTTCTGACTATGTTTTGCAGTGCGATGAGCTTGAATTCATTTTTAACAAAGCCATGACATAAGTTTATTTTAAGTTGTAAACATTGCAAAATGGCTTTTTTCCTGAATACCTGGTTTGTTTTTATCCTTAACCATTTCATATTTTTAAATAATTAAAACAAATTCCATGTACAAGAATATATTATTTGAGATGCGGGTGGTCATAGTAGAAGTAGACATGCCGTTCCAAAGTCCTGGATATACCCTCAACCAGTTGTTTCCTTCAGTTCAGATATTTTCTGTATAGATTACCACTAACTTGCTCTAAAACATGGAACCACAGTACATATGTGCAGCAAAATTACATTCTTATTTCAACAAGAATTCAAAATATCTTAATTCTTTTTTGCCTTGCTGTGTTTGGTCAGTATAACATTGCAGACCAGTTATTACTGGCAGTGCTGTCTTATCCCTGGGCTGCCTGAAGTCCTTGGGTCTGAGGAGAAGTTTGCTTAAGTGTTTAAGTAGTGAGAAGTCAACTTGTGGCTGTGCTTCTGTGCTTTGTATTTGAGGAGAGACTCATAAATATAATGCAGTGGCTGTTAGATGACTGCCGCATATGATTCCAAGAGACTGAAAAGAGCAGCAGGACCAGTAGTCATTTAGTTATGTAAAGAAAATTGAATGTGGGACTAAATACAAAACAGCATTATAACTCTTAAAGCTTCACCGGTTTCCATTGATAGTGCCATGCCTGATGGCATGTGCCAAAGTCTCAAACAATGACTCTGATTTAGAAAACTCATGGACTGTTGTAAATCTGTGTATTAAATATGGGTGATAACTTGTATATTATTTTCTTTGTAGAAGACTGGACTCTGAAAGAAGCATATCACCATGTTGGGATACTCCAAAGGTAAATTCTGCTACATCTTTTAAGAGCACACTAAGAAGAGTGATGTACACTGGTGAAACCTACTCACTTAGTAAGAGATTTAGTGCATCAAGTATGAGATGGCATACATGAGCAAGAAGACAGTTTTGAAATATTAAATGGACGGCTCAGGGAAGATGAGCATTTTTTCATCAGTAAGATGGTGAATGATATTCTGTTTAAGAAGGTAGTGAGATAAAAATTATTAGTAGCTTTAGGAATGTATGGGTGTCCATAGGGATATTCTGAGGTGGAAGTGTAAAATGAGTGTCTGCTAATTTAAGTTTTGCAGCTTTTCCTTTATGAAAGAAAGTGGTGTTGACAGTTTGGAGCAGTCAGATAACATTTGTTCTCTCTTTTCTGGTGTAATGCAGTTTTGCTTTTTCATGTTTTGTTAGTGAAGTGCATTCATATGTTGCTATACACATGGGTCTACAGGTGTGCTCACGTATAATTCCTTGCTTTGAATCTCAGTTTTGTATATGTTATCCATGTCACTATTCCTCACTCTTGGGTCGTAGGATCTGACATCGGATCTGAACTGGCAACTTTGCAGACAGCTTCAAGGCTAGAGCTCCTCCCACTCCCATCATCCCTTGCTGCCTTCTAACCCCTCGGATCTCATTTGCCGTGCTCAGCATCAGACACAGATTCTCTGGCTCGAGTCTCCAGTTGGGATAAGTAGCATAATTTCTCTGATTTTTCCCTTAATTTCTGTCCCTTATAGTGTTGAATGTTTGCTAGTTAATTTGTTTTTGGCCTTTCATACCCTTAGTGTTATAGTTCTTTTTATTTAGTATTGCTGATAGTTCTTCGGGGTCCTTTCCGGGTTTATTGACCTTGGCTTTTCCTCCCAGTTAATGATTTGGTGTGTCCCTTAGACTTTGGTGTTTTCACATGGTCCCAGCATGTCGGATAAGCCTATTGGGTTTAAAAGGTGCTCCTTGTGTAGTCAGAAGATGCTCATGTCTGATTCACACGTGAAGTGTCTTTATTGTCTGGGCGCCGACCACCTAGAGGTTGAATGACATTTGTGCCGCATTTGACCCCAGGGCCCTAGTCAAGCATCAGAACAAAATTTTTATTAAAGGGTATGTTCCAAGAGGGTCCACTGGCCCAGTCTCTGGCCAAGCCTGGACCCTCTGATCTTAAGAGGAAGGCCCACTCTCCCCGGTTCGTCGTCTTCAGAAAGGGCCAGGCTGTCTGATCCCAGCTCCTCTGATCTGACCCCAGCCTTGGCCCTGTTGTATCAATTTCCTTGGATCCCAGGTCCCACGACTCCGTCTTCATATCCAGGGCTTCTGCTCCAAGACCCTGGGATCCGAGGTTGAGAATCTACTCCCATATCCAAGGCCTCTGAATCCAGCCAGATCCAGGCCAGTCACGGATCTGGCTCCCTCGGATCTGAGTCCTGTGGAGTCTGAGCATTCGTATCCTCATTTCCCTTTGGATCCAAGGCAGTCAGATCAGGGATCAGTGTTTGATCCCACAATTATTATAGAAGACTTCTCTTCAGGTTCTCGTTTGGGGCAGTTCCCTTCTGCTTCCAAACACAGTAGTCTATCTTTAGTCAGGCAGGGGAGGTCCTTGGGGTCCAGACATCCATCACCAGCTAAATCCTCCACCTCATGCAAGTCCTCCAGGAGCTTGCTACCCACCAATATGGACAGGATGTTGTCCTTTCTGAAGGCTCAGATTGAGTTGGGGCTTCTTGTGTCCTCTGCCCATCTAGCCAGGGTCCATCCACTACCCCTTCGCTGCCATGTCCTCATCCGATTCACATGGTTTCTGATTTTCAGGCTCTGGGATGCAACAGGGAGGAGACAGGATCCCTAGAGGCCAGTTCTGTCTCTTCCCCGTCAGTGTCCCTGACTGCCTTTATTCAGCTTCCCCCTCGGCAGATGAGTCTTGGGCCCGACCTGTCATCCCAGAGTCCTTGGTTGAGGGCTCTGGACCTGTCTTTTTGGACCGGTTTCTTACCCTTTGTCCCTTGACACCGGTACTGTTAGGAGGCTGGAAGGATCTACCATGCACTGGTCCCTCTTCTCAGGCAAGCTTGCCTGCCAGGAGTGCAGATGGGGCATCATCCAGCCCTTCGGCTTTCTGGATTGTAGCGAGGACTTTTTACTCCACTAGTTTCCTCTCAGGCTTTCCAGAGACCATCCCAGCCCCCTAGAGTGGACTTTTCTCATCCTGTTCCCAGTCAGCCCTCTCGAACTAGCCTTCAGGTGGAAGCCACCCCCCCCAGCGGAGGTGCCTCAGAAGAGATATTGCAAGAGGAGGCACCTAGTCTCCCCATCGGAGTCTCTCACTGAGGACATGTTCCTCAATGAAGGGGACAGGTCCTCCAAATCTCCACCCAAGGATGTCTCCTTTGGGGACATCTTAAAAATCCTCAACCTTAAAGATGAATGGTCATCCCCTACCCCCTGTTCTCCGAGGAGTCCATGTTCCTGAAGGCTTTTGGGATGGGACAGTCTATTTCCTGGGTTCACCCTCCCTAACCCCCCCCCCCCCGCTGATGAACTTGGACCTTAACAGCAGGGCATGGAAGGAGACTAATACTGTGGTGCCTGTACCCAAGTGAGCGGATACATTTTTCAGCCCTCCTTCCAACAAACAGTTCTGCTTTAAGGGTGTGGCAGTTGATACTGTTGTGGTAGCTGTTGCCACCAAGAAAGAGCTGGCAGAGCAGAGCAAGTCTAGTCATCCCCCCCGAGAGTCCCAGGCAATTGACAAACATGGAAAGTGGGTTTTTGCCTCAGCTACCTTCGGTATGCAGGTGCTTAACTACTTGGCACATTTCACCCGACTCCAGATGGCCTTGATTAAGGAGCTTACCATGTCCCTCTCTGAGCTGCTGCCTGCTGGGGAGCTAAGTAAAGTAACCCCCCCCCCAAACTGACTACACTTCCCTAGCTAATTCCTCGAGGCTGATTGTGAAGGCTGCGGAAGGTGCCTGTAAAGTGGCTGCTGCAGGCATCGCTATTCACCGCCACACCTGGCTGTTGATTTGCTGAGCCCTTTATGGCAACCTTCAACTCCCCCTTTAGTTCTACCCTCTTTGGCCCTTTGGTCAAAGAAGCACTCACCCACAGTGAGCATGGAAATCATTTTCTACCCCTCAGCGCTGCTCCTCCAAGATGAAACAAGGGTCCAGGAAAATGTTTCGCAAGTCGCAGACTTCCTTTCAGGATGAGCCCTCTTCTAGAGATCAGGGGAAGGGGCTTCAATGGCAGACCCTGCACCAGAGGAAGTCCATAAAATCAGGCTTCAGGGAACTTTTCTCTGGTAAGCCCCACCAGTGCTTCTGAGGTGCTGCCCAACTGTACTGCCCCAAAAGGAGTCGGGGGTCATTTATCACTGTGCCCTTTGTCCTGGGCAAATATTACAAAAGATTGCTGGGTGCTAAACATGATTCCCAGGGGCTATTTTATTCCCATTTCTCAGTCTTCCCCCTCCATTCAGGAAATACCTCCCTGATGTGCCACCCCATCAGAGGTGCTTAACTCAGAAAGAAGTGCTCAAACGTCAGGAGAGCCATCCATGAGGTCCCCCTAGGACAACAAGAATCCAGAACTTACTCTCACTTCTTTTTTTGCCAAAGATGACAGGGGGACCTGCGTCCAATTCTGGACCTCGGCATGCTAAATCTCTCAAGTCCAAGTTCTGGATGGTCACTATCCAGTCCATTTTGCATCTTTTGCACAAGGACAATTGGATGTGTTCTGTGGCTCTCCAGGACATCTAATATCATATACAAATATACTCCAGGAATCATCCCCACTTTCGTGTAGGGGACAATCATTGCTAGTTCAGGACCCTGCCCTTTAGTCTCACCACAGTCCCCGGGTGTTCACCAAGTGCATGGCTGTGGTTGCAGCTCACATGAGACTGCAGGGATTTCAGGTGTTTCCTTACCTAGACAATTGGCTCCTCACCGCTCCCACCAAGCATAGACTGGCCGCAGCCACTCAGTACATGCTTAGACTGTTCGACCGGTTAGGGATTACAGTGAATCCCTCCAAATCAAATCTGATTCCATCTCAAAATTTGGAGTTTATTGGGATTCAGCTGGACACAGAGTCAGAGATTGCAGCACTCCCTCTCTGCCGTGTAAATCTAATCAGAGCTCCTGTCCCACTGCCTTCTAGATATGACTCATCCTCAGGTCTACCTTATTCTCAGGGCCTTAGAATCTGGCTTACTGCACCAGATAGACTACTGCTACCATGGATCCTATGCGAGAGCTCTGCAGTTTACTCGAGCAAGTCTAGTGGTCTTCCCCCTCTCATCCGATGATGGCCCGAGTCCGTCTCACTCCAGTGTGTAGGCATCATTTCCTTTGGTGGGTACAGTCTCCTGATTTCCTAGCAGGCAGACCATTCTCTCATCCTCCCCCCAGTGCCACCTTGATCTGGGATGCTTCTATGGTGGGGGGGGGGGTGGCATTACCAAGGACAAATGCAGAGACCAAACTACACATAAATGTATTGGAGATGAGAGCAGTCCTCCGCATGTTGCAAGATTTTCAGGACTGCCTCCATCTGGGTACAACTGCAGTTTACACAGGCAAAATGGCTGTTGTGTGGTACATCAAGGGGGCACAAGCTCTTACCTGCTTTGTTGTACGACAATGAGGGTATGGGAATAAGCAATGTCCTCGGGGCATTTTCTCCTTGCAACGCATATTCCCGGCGATTCCAGTGTGTTGGCGGACTTGCTCAGCAGGGCAATCCTGAGTCCTCACGAGTGGTCCCTGAATTCTTAAGTGGCAAAAGATTCTCCTTCACTGGGTTCACCTGAGCTGCAATCTGTTTGCTTTTCCCCACAGCCACAAATGCAGGTGGTATTTCATCCTGATTCCCCCACTTAGGAAGTCCCCCAGGGACGCTGTTCACAATTGGCCTTTGGGTCTCCTTTATGCCTGTCATCCTATACTTCTCATTCCAAGAGTGCTTCAGAAAGCTTGATGCCTCAAGGCCACCTTAAGCCTAATGGCAACCTTTTGGTCTTGGTAGGTGTGGTTTGCCCTCTTACGGTCTTATTTCCAGTACCCCCCCCTTGGGTACTAGATCCCCTTCCGGATCTGATTGCCCATCTCCTGACACCCAATCTTCAGACTCTTCGTCTTATGGCATGGTTTGTCCACTTCCTGTAATCCTGAGTCAGTTCAGGTTTGCTTCTCCCATCAGGAACATTATTTTGCCCTCTCAGTAGATATCTACCAGAAAGGTTTACACAAGTAAGTGAAAAAAGTTTTCTATTTGGGCCAAGCAAAGAAATCTGGACCCCTTCTCAGCTCCCATCCCAGATATCTTATCTTCACTTTTTCAACAAGGGACTAGCTTCTCTGCTGTCAAAGTGCAAGTGGTGGCTGTATCTCATGTTCATGAGGAACCTACTTTTTCCTCTTGCCTCTATAAGGCATGTTTGAAGGGTGTTTTTCTGCTCCAGCCTCCAGTCAAGGATCCTTCCTCACTGTGGAACCTTTTTTTCCCTTTCTGTAGTCTCTTGCACACAGTTCCATTGAGCCTGCTGCTGCATGCAATATGAAATTTTTATTAGGGAAAACCGCCTTTCTGGTAGCCATAACTTCAGCAAGATGAGTTTGAGTTGTAGGCTCTGTCAAACCACCTTACATGGTGTTTCATAAAGACAGAGTGGCTCTTTTGAACCAATCCTTCCTTCATGCCTAAGATAGCCACAGAAACAAATTTGAATCAGTCAGTTCAATTGCCTGTTTTCTTCCCTAGATTTTCAAATAAAGAACATCTGTTGCATATGCTTGATGTTCATAGACAGTTACAGTTCTACTTGGCTAGAACAAAGTTTTCTGTAGATCTGACCAACTGTAGCATTTTTTCTTTGAGATGGTCAGGTGGTCTTTAAGGTTACTATTTTTTATTGGATTTTAAAGTGTATTTCCTTTGCCTATTCATCTAAAAGCTTATCCTTGCCAGGTCCAATCAGAGCTCATTCCACTAGCTAAATGGCTACTTCAGCTGTCTATCTGGCTCGTCATTCCATAGATGAGGTTTGTGTGGCAGCCACCTGGTCTACTCCTCACACTTAATCACTATAAGTGTGACCTTGTTTCCAGGAACAGGGCTTTCTTTGGCTCCAAAGTTCTTTGGCATGTCCTTCTGAGAGGCCACCCAGGATTTGGATAGCTGGGGACTCTTGACCCAAGATTGAGGAATAGTGACATGGATAACATAGGACAGAGTTGTATACCATAACTTGGCATCTGTGTTATCCTATGTCAGTATTCATCACTATCCCTCCCTCATGCCCACATCCTGTGGGACCAAGAGGAAGTGGAGATGTCCTATCTGGTGGTCAAGGTCTTCCTTAACTAATTTGTAGCTTTAGGGCAAACCCAATGTGAGGGATTAGCAGGCAGCAAGGGATCATGGGAGCAGAAGGACCTGGAGTCTAGAAGCTGTCTAAAGTTACTGGCTCTGATCTGATGTCTGATCCTACGACCCAAGGGTGATGAATAGTGACATAGGATAATACAGATGCCAAGTTATGGTAAGTACATGACTCTTAACTCTTTGGGAGATTGACCATTTATGATATCTAGCAAGTATAGCATAGATTTGCTGCTGACGGTATCCCATAATACCATTTTCCTTGTCCAGATATTTCCATAATAAACCACCTCCTAGGCTGATCACCTTTAGGTTAAAATCTACCAAAGACTTTAAAAAATCTAGAAAATTATCAGATTTAGTCAGTCTGGTCTCCATTTCTAAACATCTCTGATCCTGTCTTAGCAGCTGTCTCTTGCCAGAAGTCTTTGGTAACTCCAAGATAGTAACTTCCCACTTATCTCAAGATGCCTTAAGTGTTGGCTTGATTGATAAATTCCACTACGAAGTTGATACACTGACTAACCAGAAGTTAGGAGAACACGATGAATCTGAAGAAACTAACTCCAAGAACGCTTAAAAACACAAATAATTTATTACAAATTAACCTTTTGGGTAAAACCCTTCATAAGTGCTATTCAAGCAAAAAAAAAAAAAAACAAAAAAACTTTTCATTGTATATAAAGAAATATTAGAAATCACATGATCACAGCCAATAAAAAAAGATTGATTAATAAAATCATAAGACATTCATAAATGCTTTTATCCATTAGTCATTCATATAATAATTATACTGTTATTGCAATTATATTTGCTTTTTTTGACTAAGACAGGCTTAATACTAACAGTGCTATTTAGACCTGGAGGCAGGTCTGCCTGCAGTTTTATTATCCAGCCATATTCCTTGTTTTCCAATACATTGTTAATATCACCACCTCTAGTTTGCCTCAATGCCTGTTCAATTGCCCTGAATTTAAAACAATGCTCAGGACCACTATCCATAATATGTTTACTTAAAGCATTTGTCAAAACTTTCTTACGTATATTGGATTTATGCACTGTTGTACATTCATTTAATTTCCTAGTGGTTTTTCCTACATAAAAGGAGGACCATTTCACGCATGTTGTTAAATAGACCAGATATATTGTATTACACATAGCTGAACAGTGAAAAATAGTATTCATTTGTTGTCAGATGGTTAAATGAAATACTGCTGGGTGAGATATCAACACAACTACAATTTAAACAGGGAAATGTACCAATCTTGCCAGAATTTTTTTTGACAGTTTTAGTCTTTGTAGCACAATTTGCTTTTTAAATTACATTGATTCCTATATGCAAAACTTGGTCTGTTGTCTATTGCCCAGAAGTTTTTGTAGTTCTGGCATAATCAGTAAAATATTCCAATTCATTCTTTCTAATTCTTTTTTCCACTTCATTGGTTCTGGCATTATACGTTTTTACATATCTCATAATATTTGTTTGTTTTTTCTATCTTTGGGCTATGTCCTGCATAAAAGGTTTAGTCAAATTAGTTCTGTTGAAAAGTACATCTTTTATAGCTTCTTCTACTATAATTTTATCATAGCCCCTCTCTAAAAATTCTTTACCTGTTTTCCTGTACTCTAATTCACATTTCCCGTCATTAGTAGTTAACCTGCTTACCCTTGTAAGTTGGGCTTTATGTCCTACATGGGGTGCATGCATACTCATAGATGCATAACGGTTCACATGAACATTTTTCCTATGAATACTGGTATCTATTAAATTCTCCATCCTTTCTATCTCAACGTCCAAAAAGGTGATCTTGTTAGTAGAACTTCTTATTTTAAATTTCCGAAAGTAGTGGTGTTATCCAGATAATTCACATACTCATACTTTCCTCTGTACCATCCCAGATTTAAGAAACAGTCATCAATAAATCGCTGATAAAATATTATTTTATTGTAAATAAATTCCTTTTCCCCATTGATCCAGGACTAAATTACCATAGGCCATAGGTGTACCCATGGTCACTCCTGCTATTTGTAAAAATGGCTCATTATTAAATAGAAAAACATTTTTTGTTAATACAACTTCTAACAATTGACAAATATTCTCTATTTCATTAGACAGTAACAATACTTCAGTACTTAAAAGCTATAAATCGCTTCAATACCATATTTGTTTGGTATTACTGTAGAAAGAGTTTGTCTAACATAACAAATAAAAATGTTCTATCCAAATTGTTCACAAACCAGTCTCTTAATTTTATTAAAAAATCATTGGTGTACTTATAACTTTTACTAAATGGAAGATATTTACTTAAAAGTTTCTGTAAATAGACTGAGATGGGTTCAGTGATCCACCCTCTTCCTGATACAGTGGGTCTCATTGGTGGGTGGACCATGGATTTGTGTAGTTTTGGTATGCCATACATCTGTGCTATTTTTGGATAAGGGGTGGTAGTTATATAAATCAGTAGAGATGTCATTATTCAAGTGCAACTCATAAATCAACATATTTACGTCTGCAATTTTTTTACATCAGAAAAGTTTAAAAGTATTAATGTCTTGTAAGAAATCCTACAGAAATCCTACATTAATTGACATATAATGTGTTTTATTCATAAACACAGTTGCATCCCCTTATCTGCTTGTTTTACTATTATGGAGTCATTATCTTCTAATTGTTTCAAGGCCTTATTTTCGATTGAAGTTAAATTATAAAACTTTAACTTTCGTAGCATATAATTCCCTTAAATCTCACTCGCAAACATGAAATGCTGTCACTATAGGGCAGCTAGTTGGTATAAATAAACTACACCTTTTACATTCATCCCTAACTACATCTGGTTTGCTTAAAAATAAGTTTCAGGTTTAAATTTCATACAAAATTTTTCAAATCAGTTATGGCTTCAACTGTATTGTCTGAAGCACTAGGTATAAATTTAAGGCCTTTTTTAATTAGTCAGTTGCGCTGGAGTCAACTCAGTCTGATAAATTCACTGTACTTTATACTTGTTTTGATGTAATGGACTGTTGTATTTCCTCTTGGTCCCTATTGTTCACTTGCAGATGTGTAAGCTGATCCTTTGAATGGTCTCTGGTAAGTTGAGCTGAAAAGCATTAGTAATTTCTAGAGGGACTAAGTGGGACGTGATTGACTTTTGAAGCAACTAGATTCACTGACCCAATTGACTGATGAACATGAAGTGTATTATTCTCAGAGGAAGCATGCTTAGTTACTTTCTTGGGTTCAGGAACTTGTAAATCAATCCAATAGGAGTTCAGCTGAATTGCTTCCACTCTGTCGCAGCACTCCAATGGGAGTATTCCCTTTGATTTTCCATGCACACGTTGAAACTTGATTGGTAGTAGTTGCTGCCAGTCATGTAGTTGTATCCATTTCTTTCAAAGTAAATGTATTCAAATGATGCATCGTACCTCTTGGTGTGCAAGATGATTTTGTCAGCTTTAGGCCAAGAGAATATATGGCCCTTGTTAAAGTCATCAATGTCTCAACAGTTTTCTTGCTGGCTTCCAGTTCATCTAGGAACTGTAATCTGTCCAACATTTGTTAATATACATTTAATTGAATTCTTAAATGGTGGCATGTTACTAAGTTCTGCTTCAATGTTATTAATTTCTTCCATCAGATCTTCCTCAATTCGCATAAAAAATAATTCATTAGCAGCATATTGTCTGCACTTATCTTCAGTTGCTGCCACTTTTTTAATAACTCATGATATGTATTTGCATATGATGGCATTTTTCAAAATTTGTAATCCTCGTGTTACAATACCGAGCACCAGTTAAGCTTTAAAACTTAGCCGCTGCCACTGGAGCTTCCAGTATGCCTGCACTTTCCTCTCTAAAACATTTAACGTTCTCTCAAATTTGTCTGAATGTAGGGCAGCGGCTCCCTCAGGCGAAGTAGTAGTTAATATGGCAGTTAAGTGTTCTCTATTTAAAAGCTGTCGTAAGGAATTATTATTTGAAGGATATGAAGAATCATTTCTTATTCCCTCCATGACGCTGACTGTAGAAGTGATATTAGTTCAGTTAAGTGTTCACAGCACAACCAAATGAACCAAATTCACTATGAAGTTCATGAAGTAACTAACCAAAACTTAGGAGAACACAAATCTGAAGAAACTAACTCCCAAGACCATTCAAAAATATACACAATTCATTGCAAGCAAAGCTTTCAGGTACAACCATTCCTCAGTGCTATTCAAGTAAAAAGCCTTTCATTGCATTTGACACTGAAATTCTGTTTGGGAAAATGTGAGTTTGATGCAACAAAAAATAAAATTGTACAAAAACTTAATCCTAGAGGCTGGAATAATCCAAGAAAAGATGAGGTCAAAATAAACATGGAAACACTTGACAGAAAATATAACAACATGCTAAAGTTGTACAGATATTTTCAATCTTAGTAAATCTATAGCATTAGAAAATGTGAGTATGCAAAGAAATGCTGCTACACAAAGGGTTTACATCGGAAAATAGGTCTATATATAAATTACTAACAGATAAAAATATCTTGTTCTAAAAAATTCAGATCTAGAGGAAAAACATTTTCTTTGTTAACCTTTTTATAAAATTAATGCAAAGAAGCTGAGGGAGACATATTAATTGAGAAGAAAAAAGTGCATCTCAAAAACAGGTCAAGTTATTAAAACTTGTATCCATCACAGAATTTATTGAAGGATAATTAAGCTTTAGGACTAGGTGGATTATTACCTAAAATACATGACTCCATTCCAAAGAATATTACCATTCTCTTAAAATACACACAATTTGATAATGAAAACAACAAAATTTTGCCTTCATGAAAATGACCCCCCTCCAATTTTAAAACGAGGAAAAGATCCAGAATATTTGAATTCACATGGGCCACTTAAATTTTTAAATGCTGATTTTATACAATTTTTTACTAAATGATGCACACGCAATAAAATTACAATTATCACTTTAATAGATTTTATCAACAGTAGCGGTGCTTGGATTTCCAGGTAAATGTCAGTTTTAAGTTCAGTTTTGGAAATGCTCTGCCTTATATTAAATAGGTAACTATCTTTCAGATAGTGTAGCTATTAAAAGGTCTCTAAATACTCAACACTGCTGTAGTACTTTTTGCTAATTTCATAAGATTGAATAAAATGAGATGTTTGTCGGTTTAATGCCCAGTTGTATGCAGATTGCATTGTATTGGTAGTATATAGTATGGATCTTAATATAATCCAATGCTAAATTAATTGGATTATTTTGAAAAAATCTTAGCTTAAATTTAATTCAGAATGTCTAATAATATGGGAATTGATCATATTAAATTGGGTATCATAATGTTTACCTCAGTGTTAAACATTGAATATTTTAATAAACATTTTGCACATAAATACAACAAAATATTACATTTTCCCTGACATAATTAAAAACAGATCAGTACTATTTGAAAAAGACTTAAGTTGTAATTTAAGCTTTATTGATGACTCCAGTTTGAAGAAATATTTTAATTTGTGTGGTATCCAGATAAACCCAGAGACGCTTTATAATGCATCATATTAGATCATGGGTTGAGTATAGTTTCCTACTAGTCATTTTCAGTAACAGGCTTAAAAACTTTTTTTTGTAACTTACATGTGTAGTGAGATAGAAACCTGCAAGAGTATACTTAAGAATGTATTTAAAAACTCCAGTATACATGTTTATAAAAGTAACACAACTATCACCCCACAAATAAACTAATTTAACCTGCATAGTTTATTAAAAATGTTCAAATGTCATGCATTTACTAGGTTCAAAAGCAGATTTTGTTTGTTTTCTCTATTGTATGCACTTCTGTAATTTTTCAGGGTACGTATTTGTATGACAAAAAAGCTGTGTAAAAAAAACATGACACTTAAAGGAGGGTGGCCTAATGGTTAAGGTGTTTGCCTTACAAACACAAAGTACAGGGTTTGAGTCTCGCAAGGGATAATTGGCCAAGCTTAAAATGGCTCACAAGGGCAGTTAGCCTAGTACTTATCTATGAACCTATACTGTTGTGAATGTTTGGAGGTCAACACAATTCTGCGAATACAATTATTCAATAACATAATGTAAATCATGATGAGTGGATCTTTAAAAAGCAAGGGACGTCTTTCAATGCCAACTTTATCCTCCCTTGTTTGGATATTTTAACTGTAGTTATTTCGGATAAACTGGAACCAAGTTAGTTTGTCTAGACTTGTACACATCAAAAATTATATTTGAATTGCATGCATCAGTGTACCATACTGATTTGCATTAAGATAATTGATTTTGAAATCAACTGGATTAACTTCATTATTTTGAATTCCATTTTCATGGAAAATCCGTGCATGCAATTGCAGCACATTGTGGTATGGAGTTTTACTTGTCTGTTGCTGTGTAGATAAAGTTGGAAAAGTAGCAGAACTCCTCCTTTTTAATATATGCCAGAAGTAATGGATTCAAATCAAATTTAGGAATGCTTCATGGGGTTACAGTTACTGGACAGAGTTAAATATACTTTCAGATAAATATGCTACTTGGCAAATATGGACATAGTCTGTTCATTTACGTTTTTTAATAAATTAATTTGTGAATTTTATGAAAACATCTGTATTCTTAAAATTGTGTTTTTTTATGCTTTGAAAAATTTAGTAAACATTTTGAAAATGAAGCCTTTCTCAAATCACAAACGCAAAGAATTCTGTAAATGTATCATGTAGCAGGAAGAACCTAGAGGAACAGCTGTGTGATAGTATAAATTCTTCCTCTTTTTTTCATGATATCCTTCAAAAATTTCTCTCCTAAAACAGACAACCTCCCCTCTTTGATAATCTCTAGCAAATTATAGTACCTCTAGAGTGCATGGCAGTACTGTATTTCAGAACTCAGTCCAAATAAATGGAATCCTCCTCTGGCTGTATCTTATTAGACAGACATAGAAGATCAGATGACTTCCTTTCTTGGTTCAATAAAATCTGCAGCATGCACATTCTCCCCCCAACACAGTAATTTCTGTATTGCAACCAGCACATTGCCAAACAATTGAAAACCGGCAGTAGTTCATCTTTTGCCAAAAAATGTTACACATTTCATATATCAGTGACTTTGAGTATCTCCCTTAGACCAAAATGTGGCAAAATTTTGAGAAGTTCTAGATCTAGCTAGTTGTTGGTGATCTTCCTTCCTCTCCCCATATCAGCATAGATTCTGGACTTATAGAAGTAGTAATATGGACAGCTGTACTTTAACCATTCCCCTTAACATGGATAAAAGTAGTGTAAGTGAAGTTGGTTGTAACATTTTAAAAGCTTTTGACTTGGTCACACATTGCTCTTACATGCACTTACAGCAGCATTATCCCCATTGCCTTAAAGTGGTAGAGATCTTCCCATAAGAATAAACATGAGTTCTTTCAGTTGAACTGAACTTTCAGCAGAGGTGTTTTAGGGTTCTGTTTTTCTGCCTTTCAGTCACAAGTCAACTTCAGTTGACCGTCCCGTACTCCTTTTTCCTGCTTACAGCAATATGGTAACTTATGGATCCAGGTTTCCCATTTTGTAATCAGGTCTCACTCTTCTTTCTGACTGGCTGCAAAAACTCAGCTTATTTTAAACCTAAATTAAACTAAATTATGCTGTTGGTGCACATTAAAAGTTTCTGTAGTTAATTCAACCATGGCAGGCCATTCTCAATAATACAACACCCCTGAAACAACTGCTTCCATTATCTTGACTTTTAGTTGAGACCAGCATCTAGATTTCTAATCCCACATGAATGAATTTAAAGCTAAAATTGGCCAACTCCTACTTTTTTGTTAGTTTGGTTGTGCTCCCCCCCTCCTTCAAAGGCAACCTTGCCCATATAGAATATTCTCTGCCAATATCTGCATCCACCTCCAAAAAGAACCTCATAACCATATCCACCTCAACAAAGAACCTCATAAACACTGAATCAGTAGTCAAATCTTTAGTCGTAATTCTCATTATTAGGACTAGCTATTTCTGTCTGAAAAGCAAAATGGCTGACTTTACGATGGTGTACTAAACTATTACATTAATAATTTGCCTTCAAAATAAAACTAAATTCATTTTCTTTCTTTCTCTTGTGTGATCATGAGAATCTCAATTTTCAACCTAAAAGTAATTTTGTCATTGTATCCAACTTTTCAGTCCACAAGAACCAGCATCCACTGCATTAAGCAGTCTCTCTCACTTTCCTTCCCATCTGTGGAGTCTTCCTCTATCTTCTAGAGAGGCTCAGGCATCTTCCAAACTATGGTCTCATCTGAAAAAGTTAGAAGCCTGCTTTTCCACACAAGGCTTCACACAATTTGTTTCTACCATAAAATCTCTGATTCCTATCTCAATAAGTCACTGTCTTCATTTCCAATACTCAGTTTCTACCCTGTATTACTTCCCATCTTCCTTACCTTCCCCTTAATTAATGTTTCTGCCAGTTTTACTTTACCTTCCTCAAACGCCAACTTTCCAATTCTTATATCCATTCTCTAATCCAACTTTACCACAAATTTACATTGGGTTGTGTGGTTCTTATTGTAATGAGGCAATCTCATTTTTGTTGCATTGATATTAACTTCATATAATTATATTAATTTGCAGCATTGCTTGCAGCTGTGATATTAGTTTTAAACACAAAGCATACTAACTTCTTTCTAATTTGTATACCTGTGAATATCACCTGATGAAGGCCTGAGAATGATCCAACTGGATCAGTGTTCACTCAAAACATTTCAAATAAAATTTCCATATTCTGATGGGATTCCTTTTTGTAGTCTCTGCATGCCTATTTTGATGGAACAACTGCTTTTATTTCTGCTCTAAGGATTTAAAATAGTCCAGTGGCCAGCTACATCGGGTACAGCTAGATTCCACTAATGCTACTTGAATCTTGACATACTCTGAGCAGTTTCTTCTCAAAGCACATTGGGAAGTCTATCTGTATGTAATGTTTATTTCTGCCTGAGGGTTTGTTACTTTGGTAGAGCAGATCCAGCCAGCAGATATTACCTCTGATATTTCAGAGGTTCTGGATACTGCCACATATCTTTGCACTATGGCTAGTCCATAATGCCAGGTAGAAGAGTCCTCCATTTAAACTGTATTCTATTTTTTTTTCAGTGTAATAAAAGTACAAGAAAGCAAAGCAGGCAGCTTCCAAAACAGGATACAAATTTTAAGAGCTGCAGCTTCCAAAACAGGATACAAATTTTAAGAGCTTTCATTCACCTATCATTCAGACTTAGAATCACAAAAATCAGGTAACTACATCTTAATATACTTAAGCAGTCACACGATCCAGCTCCACCCAGTTATTTCAACCAGTTTTGCTTTATCCTTTAAAATACCGGTAACAGAAACCACAGTGTTCAAACTTGTCTGTTTGTATGTTCAGTTGTATCTGCCAAAATTCCCAATTACAATAGGACTTCCAAGATGGCTGCACACTGATCAATAGCTCTGACTTCAGCTCTCAGTTTAAAAACAGAAACTGCAGTCAGATGTATTGTAAATTTGAGTAAAATCAGTTACTGGCTAGTAAGTACACTGCCTAGATGCCTGCAAAGAAGAAGAAACTACGTTGAAATCAACTAGAAAAGGTGAGGAGAAAACATTGAAGAATCTTGCCATTAAGCAAAAGCAGTTCAAGCTCCAGCTTTAGTGCAAGACCTGTCATCTAGTAGTCTAAAGAAAAAAAGTCAAATGGGCTTAGAGCTGATTAAAATAAATGAAACACTGAAGGAATATATTGATTCAAAAAGGTGGAAAAAATGGAAGAAGCTTTAAACATATTCAGATGCACTGATAAAATTGCAAATATCAGTGGTTGAAATGAACCTGGGTTACAGGATCTGAATTTACCTATATGCAGCAAGGCCTTGTAACATTTAATTCTGATGGCTGCCAACAAACCAGTTGCTAGAAAATGCAAATCAAAATCTAAACCAACTATACTTAAGTAAATATTGTAACTGAAATAAACATATAAGTAATGGGATCTTCAGAAAAGGCTGTAAGTAAATTAGAAACAAATGGAAATTGTGGGAACAGTACATGCAGAAAAATGTTTTGGAGGAGGAATGAGGTTTAAGAGAAGGCAGGAAATGAATAATGTATGTACTGCTGCTTAGATTATACATCACATATTTAGTTACATGTCCTGTGTTTGTAAATTTGGATTATTACCTTTATATTTGTCTGTCACAAGTGACAATTCAATAAAGGTGTTTTTATATATATATATATATATATATATATATATACACACATATATATATATATATATATATATATACATATATGATCATCCTTGAGATATATATATATATATATATATATATATATATATATATATATATATATATATATATATATATATATATACATATACATATACATATATATATATCTATATGATCATCCTTGATAGAGGATGGGGATTTGATTTTTGAGTCTCTGATGTTTGAGTGATGGTATGGACAAAAGCACTTAAATTTGTATCCTCTTTTGATGTTTACCTGTGTTGCTTTCTTGTGTTTGTTACTAGTTCTAATTTTCAAGACTCAATGAGCCACAGTACTCGGTGTGGCACTTGTTATTTCTCAGTGTTCCAGGCTTTTGAGTATGCACCTTCTACATACATTTAACATAGGTAATTGTACCCAAAACTGTCCATGCCAGATACCTTCATTCTTCATGGTTTGGAGATTTGTTATAAAATAACTGTGGTAAAGATGGTCTTCCTAAGTGGACTAGATCTTCAACTGGCCTGATCTTGTATGCTCTCCACCTTAAACTGGCTGGGTCAGCAGAACAAGTTTAGTTTATTTTGTTGTTTTTATTTTGTGTATGTGTGTTTTTAATTGTAGGTGTCACTTTGGCTTACTGCATTAATAAGTTTTATACTCTTAGTAAGCCTTATTTGATTTCTGCAAATGCTGGGTCTTGGGTCCAAATAGTTTGATTGCAAAGACTGATGCACGATTGTTGTAACCCCATTGCTGATATTGTTTACTTCTCTTATTCATATTAAAATTATTTTTGAAGATGTTTTAATTGATGTTTTCTGTTCAAGTGGAAGCTTATTCCACAATCTAGGAAGGTACTGTAACATGTCACATTTGTCTGTTGTGTATTTTTTGTATGGGTCCCCAGTATTGTGTCCATGGCATAAATGTAATTTTTAAGAAACAAAATATTTCCTGTTGTCTGTATAAGTAGTTCAGATTTTGCAACGCATTATTTTATATGCAAGAGAAATATTTTATCAGTAAAAAAAGTTTGCTTTGTTCCTCTTAATGTTCCCTCTGTGACGTTTTGTAGTACTAGTCAGGCTGATGGGTCTAAAATTGTTTGGGTCTAATGTGTGCCCCCCCCCCTCTTTGCTGTAATTTAACATGATTAATCTACCCCAGTAAATAAAATGTCAGCTGGATGTTCTTCATGTTTCACTGTTACAGTCATTAAATTTGGGTTATCTGCTTGCAGGTAGCCCTCAGCCGGCCTGATTATCAAAGTCTTGGGTCCTGCGTCTGTTGTGGTCTTTTCTTCCATGACATCCGGTAGTCAGGGGTATAAAGCATGCAGCTGATGCCATTTCATCAGTCTTTCTTGCAGTGCAGTGCCTGAAGCAGCAGTTCGCATGTGCAGGTCGTTCGACTCTAGAAATTTTAGTTTTCGAGTTTCAGAACCGAAGTCTTAAAAAAAAAAAGCTAAGTACCCCGTTGGGGATCTTTTCTTGCTCTAAACCGATGTCAGTAAAAGTTAGCAATTGTATTACTTGTGGAAAGCAAATACCTCATAAAGATTTTCATTTGTACTGCATTCCTTGCTTAGCCCCAGACCACGACGTCCCTCGCTGTCGGTTTTGTGCCTTATTCAATCCTCGAACTATTCGTCGTCTGTTCATTTTTGCTTCAGACTATTTCAGTACACGGTTTAATTATCCAGAAATGACTTCAGTAAGCCATCCAACTACCGACATTCCGAAAAAATGTAAAGATAGACAGACCTCATAGGTCCAAAGCTGCCGACGACGCTTCCATTAAGCTAGTCTCCAGTTTGCCAGTACTCAGTGAGGTACTTTTGCAGCCCTTGATACCCGCTACTTCAGATTCACAGGCTTCTACTGAGACCCATTCGGAGTCCGGTATGCCGCAAGATACTTTTTCGACTATGGAACCTGTGGATGTCTCTACCTTGGATGGGTCCAGAGCCGCTGTGCACCAGCTTCTGAGGGTGTATTCAGACCTACTGACTTGCATATCAAACTGACGCCATCTTCTTCTTCTTCAAGGCCCAAAACTCGATCATTGCCTAGAAAACAGACATCCAAGCCACATGGTCAGGCCCATATGCCTAAAAAAAAATAAGAATGGCTGAAGACCTTATTACTCTAATTAGGGGAAGCCAGTCTTCCCTGTGAGACCTAGAACTGATTTTCTTTCTGATTCTTCTGATCAGGATTCTGAAATTTCTGTTTCTTCTGATGACCAGTATTTGCCCTAGTCTACCTATGAAGATTCTGATGCAGAGGACTCCATTACTTCTGCTTTCCCTACAGAATATTTCTTTTTTGGTGAAGCTTTGTACACTCTAGGGGAACATTTCCGCTGGGAAAGCCAGGATTACTCTGACACCAAAAAGAGGATTAGGGAATTCTTACTCCTACCTCAACACAGGCTTTTAGCTATCCCTCCTGTACTGGACATTGTAGATGATGCCTTCTTGGAATCTAGCCTGGCCTACTACTTCCAAAAACCCTACCCCCGTCTGATAGAGATTCCTGGGCCCTGGCCAGATGGGGTAAGAAGGTATAGACTTCTGCTACTTTGGCCATTAGGACCTTAAACTGCCAGTTTCATATGTTAAAGTATCAGCAGCATATTATTGGATTACTTAAACAGAAAATGATGTTGATTCCTGACTCTGCTGAAAATAAAGAATTACAGGATTTAATGTATTCTGCTGAACAAGTTAGTAAACATACTTTGCGATGTGGTTTTGACTCCTTAGAGGCATCTTGTAGGGCTGCTGTCACTAGGTGTTCTTAGAAGGCATGCTTGGCTTCAGGAGCAAACTTTGCCAGATCATGTTAAAGCTAAATTACTGGATGCTCCCTTACACCAAGACCACCTGTTTGGCAACAAAGCAGAAGTAGTACTTAAAAAAAGATGGAGGAAAAAGCTAAATCTATGCAAACTGTTAGATTTCCTGCAAGTACAGCCTCCCAGATTTAGTAAGCATTGGCCTTCTAAGAATTGTTCCATTCCTGTATCTTCCAGGCTTTCTCAGTCCAAACCCAGGAACAGCAGACCACCTAGGCTACAGTCTCAAGGTACTCACAGGCCTAAGCAGTGGGGGGGCTCCCACTTCCAATGCTGGAAGTAGTAAGTCACCCCCCATGATAAACTCTCACAATGACTTAACCTTAAATTTTCTAAGCCCTGCTCAACTGACTGCTCCTTTAGGAGGAAAGATCACCCTGCATGCAAAAAACTGGGAACTCATTACCCAAGACAAATGGGTTTTAAATATAGTTTCCCAAGGATACAAATTCCACTTCCACAGCAGGCGGGCCAGATTCTGCATCCCCAGCTTCAAACCCTGAACTTGCAGCCTGGCTAATCACCTGAGCTCTCCAATACCATCCCTCAGTAAGCAAGTGCTGGATGTCATTCTGGAGGTAAGGAGGCCTAATACTAGAAAATCCTATGCTGAAAAGTGGAAACTATACTGTTCCTGGAGCCAAACTCAGGGATGGGCACAACTTTCCTTCTCTATTAAAATTCATGCCTCAGCCATTTCAGCACATTATAATATGGAGCAACCCCTCTTCTTTCACCCGCTGCTGAAGCAATTCCTCAGAGGGGCCAAAAATTTAGGACCGCCTAGGAGAGCCCCTACTCCAGCCTGGGACCTTAACTTCATATTGGTAAAGCTCACTCTACCTCCTTTTCAGCCAGCGGCAACTGCAGAGTTGAAATTCCTTTCTTGGAAAACCACCTTCTTTCTAGCCATTACTTCAGCAAAAAGAGTGTCTGAATTACAGGCCCTCATGGCAGTGGAGCCCATCATCTTCCATGCAGACTGGGTGTCCCTCAGGACCAATCCTTCCTTTATGCCCAAAGTGGTATCCAGTGTGGCCCTTAATCAGTCCATTCATTTGCCAACCTTCTTTTCTAATCCACAGAACAAAGGAGAACGAATACTGCACTCTTTGGACGTGCACAGACAACTTAGACATTATTTGGAGAGGACTAAGCCTCTCAGGGAAAACTGAACAGCTGCTAGTTGCCTTTGCTGCAGGGGCAGAGGGGAAGGCCATTTCAAAGCAAACCATTTCTAAGTGGATAGGCCATTGCATTCATTTCTGCTATAAGCACCATGGAAAATCTACCCTACAAGGGGATAAGATCATATTCCACCAGGGCTGCATCTACTTCAAGCCTTTCTTAGAGGTGTTTCTACCAGGGACATCCTAGAAGCTGCTACCTGGAGTTCTGTTCATACCTTCACCAAGCATTACCACTTGCCTATTTTTTCTAAATCCAGAGCTGGTTTTGCCACTGCAGTCTTGCAGAGCCTAATAGCTGGTCCTAATGCTCTCTAATTGCCTCCTCCCTTCCTTAGCTTTGGGAATCTACCCAAACGTAATGACTGCAACAGTGAAACACTAACAACATAGTACAGTTGTCTACACTTACCATAAATGTAGATGTTAGTGTATTTACTGTTGCACTCCTGGTTACCCTCCCTCCAGCCCCCCCTGACTTCTATTGGCTATGCATTTAAGCTTTCTGGTGTATTTGCTTTTTGTTGGAGGTGTAACCTTGTATATAATTGCTTCCCATTATGGGGGCATCTAACATCTAGGGAAAGAAAAACTGATGTAATGGAGTCGGCTGCATGCTTTATTACCCCTGACTGCCTGACGTCATGGAAGAGCGCAACCGACACAGGACCCAAGACTTTGATAATCAGGCCGGCTGAGGGTTACCTGCAAGCAGATTACCCAAATGTAATAACTGCAACAGTGAATACACTCTTAACATCTACATTTATGGTAAATGTACACAACTGTACTTTTTCCTTGATCCTTTGCAGGAGATACTGAAATAGTTTTTTTAACCCACGGAACCAATGGGTTCATTTTTAGCTGTGGCAGCAGGGTGTGGTACACTTAGCTCATTCAGTCATGCATTTAACATTTTCTACCTAAAAGATTGCCCTGTTGTGAAAGCTGTTTTTTTTTTGTATACTGTGATGTAACTTGTTTCGCCAAGTAGTGGTGGTCTCAAACTAAATTATATTATGTAGGGTGCAGAGAGCAGGGCTGTGAAGTGTTCTGAGTAAAAGTGTGTGCATGTGTGTGTGTCTAACAGCAGTTTATTTGGTGGTTTGGAAGGGTGATGTACTTTGATACCTGCTTCTCAATTTTAAGCTCACATTGGCTCCTCCTTTGTACTTCTCACACAGTAGTGTGGTAGAACAGCATTTCACAGTACGTATTAGGACACAGGTCAGGAATGGCTGACCAAAATACAGTGGTCATTAAGTGAGCGTTATTCTTTTTATTCCAAATTATGAATAAATGCCATATTAATATAACTTAATACTTTTAACTTGGGTTTATATGGTACTTCATGGTATCAAATAAAAGCACTGTGAATATTGTCATAGATAACTGCTGTCTGCCTGCTACCAGTATGCGGAGATTTAGACTTTTTTTGTGGAATATGCATGTCAAACAAATGGGGTACTTGGTACGAGAGAAAATGCTAGTTATTTTTTTAGAAATAATATGAATATATGCCATATGTTATTTATGTTAACTTGAATCTGTGGGTGTTTCTAAGGTACTAGAGGTGAGCAAGTCTGGGATTGTGGCCAGATCTGAACCATGGGTCTGGCTGGTCTCTTGGAGCAAATTAAAAGTATTTGAGTGTTTTCCTCCCAAGTCATTATATTTTCCCAGTCCCGTGAACTGATGAGGCAGATCTCCATTCCGTCCCTTCTCTGACTGGCTTCTGTCATGTCAGGCTGTTGAGGTAAGTAAACAGAGCCTCTTCACACTTTCTCACTCTGTCCTCAACTGCTGCAGCTGTTGCATACCAGGGCTGTTAAGGTAATAAGGCAAAGCTTTCAACATTCCTTTCACCTCTTACAGTAACTCCTGCCACACCATGGCTGCTAAATGAATACGGGTCATAGTTAGGACACCTTTCTATGTAGTACTCGAGCAGCAGGTTTGTATGTATTTATGTCAACCTGTCTGCCATGCTGTGATTCCTAATTAGATTGGAACTATATATAACTTGTATGTATTTATTTTTGAATGCAGCTAAATTGCTCACCAGAACATTTGCAGATTTCCACTTTAAAACAAGCCTGGTAATTTCTCAAGTATATGGAAATGCAAAAAGAAAAATAAAGTAACTAGTACTGACTCTTAAGCTGTATTTCTTTACACATCCTACTCGCTTTCAACAGTCTTATGTCTATTTAGAGGTGTGTGTTTTTAAATCTTAGTCTGTTCAACTTTCTTTCCAAAAATTACTTCAAATGCAGTCTTGTGTATCCTTAAAATTCTAAAAGTATATGTATAATATATATATGTATATATCTGTATGTGTGTATATGTATGTATATATATATATATATATGTGTGTGTATATGTATATATATATATATATATATATGTATAATACCATTTGGCCTGCAGCTTGTCAACCTTTTTAAGGTAATCTACATATTTTTGTCAGTGCTAGACTACAGATTTGCCATTATATTTAGAAGTGGAAATGTTTAGCCAACAGCTTTTTCTACTTCAGGCTTTTTAAATAAATGGTGCTTACCTGCTGTGTTCCAGAAATCAAAAAAGGCACAACATGGGGTAATAGAAGCTTCTTGGCTTGCAGGAACTTTGCTTTGTTCTGTGCAACACACACCACAGATCCTTTGAGCAAGTTTCCCCAACCAGTGTTTGTTGCTATCTTCACTCCATCTCTTCCAAAACTGAAGAAAAAGTAGGAATTTCCAACATGAGACTGGCAGTTTAAATTGTCTACCTGCTTAGCACTGTGTACTACCCCATTAGTTCATAATTCACAGTACTGACCTAACAGAACCATTGGAGCCTGCAGGTCCAGTCTGATCAGTTAAAGGGAAAAAAAACAGTTCAGTGATATCCCCTTAACCAGAATTAAAGCCTGTTACTGTGTACTACCATCACTGACTGGACCTGCAATCTGTGAGAGATCTGTGTTGGGTTCTGTCTGAAAACATGCACAAAAAAGGTCTGCTCTTCTCATTCCTGGCTCTTCACCTTGCCAGACAATAAGTCTGCGATGAGCTTGCCATCAAGCTTATGCTTGGCTTGAGCCCACTTTGGCTTGCCCACCTATATACCTACATGGTATTGAATGAATGCATAAACAATCCTGGAAAAATCTTGCACTGATAGTTGTCTAGCTAGCACTGCTTTGCAGATATTTACATTTATTTATTGTAAATATGCAGATGTAAATACAAATCACAGTTCTGCAAGTATCTCAGAATAAGATGACATCTGCAAAACTGCTTTGCAGCAAATGGATAGTAACATCTGCATGAACAAAACACACCGACAGCTTGGGTCTGACTATACTGAGCTTAGAGTTGGTAATGATTGTGCAACGGTAATGAAATATACATAGTCTAATTACTTCAATACAGGTCTGACTGAGACATTGATATTACCCTTGTGAAGGGGTGTATGTGTTTGAGCTTTGTGTTTTAATGTTTTCATAATTTAGTGTTTACGAACTATGATTGAATGCCAAGATGAACCACAAACCAAAACAAAAAAAAAAAATAGATACCAGGTTCAGTATGAAACAGCGGGCAAAAGGTCATGGAAATTAAGTGCTGTATTTTCTTTAATGTAGTACGGAACTTTATCAAATTGCAAGACAGTTAAAAGTTGACCAATATATAAAAAAGTTCATCTGGTCAATTTAAAAATTCACTTAATGAATACAATAACGTATTAGTCAAGAATAAAAATTAAAACCTAAAGTCCATTTTCTATCAAGAATAAAAAATAAGAACATACATACCATATAGTTGATAGCAAAACCACCACAAAACTAAAAAAAAAAATAATTCATATTTTATCTGTCTTGAGGGCTAACAAACTAGGTAAAGAAATTTTTTTCATTAATTCTTGGTGGCTGTGTAGCATTAAGGAAAGCTTGCCAGCATGTTTCTGAGTATTAAAGATATGCAGACCAGCTTATCCCCCAACATTGTCTGCCATCTGTAACGCACAAAAACAAATTTAGTAAAATTCTGAGACTCATTAGCGTGTTTGCTTAGTGCATTGCTGGTGTCTTTTTCGTTGCGTAAGCATGTTGGTAAATTCTTTGTTCTGTCTTCCCTATGTAGAGGGCAGCACAAGACAAAGCACATCACCACATAACCTAAACCTCTTTTGTTACATTCATAGGTCCCTTATACCGTAAGGACCCTTGGGGTAGTTTCCTGATTTTAAATTAGTAGTTTCATAAATTATCATATATTGTTAAGTGTCGGATTTCTTCATCTTCCCTGTTCTAACAGTCCTCTCACATCCCTAGTTTTTTTTTTTTCAAATACATTTTTTGTATTCTTGCCTCTTATGTATTATTCTCAGGTGTACCTCAAGCTTGTTGGTCAAATCAGAAGCTTCAGATGCTCCTCTCAAGCCTATTTTTCAGCAGTTTATTTTTGAAGAATTCTCATAAGTTAATACCAAAGTCCTACTAGGATCATTATTTGTTTTAACTGATGTGTTGAATGAGTCAGGGTAACACAGGTGGGGGGCATAATGAATGCATCTGTCCTGCAAAACAGTAGTGCATACCTTGTCCAAAAGCCAACCAGAATATTTTCTTTGCTTAAGTGTTTCCTTCATATTCCGTTCTGTACAAAAAATTTCATCATCAGTAAATAACCCGGATAACCTAATCATTTGTCCTGTAACTTAAGTTTTTTCCTTTTTTGCCAGATGGTGTGGTTACTGTCAAAATGGAGAAAACTGTTAGAATGTCAGATTTCTATAAACTGAAGATTCAAACTTCATATTTTGTTTATTCTACATCTAGATAATTATAACTGTCCATATCTACCGTGCGTGTAAATACCAAACAAAAAGGTGGTTGTGTGAATATATTGCAGAATTTTCCTAAATTCATTGTCCCATAGACTAAGAACATTATCCAAGTACCTGTAGTACTTGTATATGGATTTTTCATGTATTCAGATCCAAATACCCATCTAGTTTGAAATATTTTATTTAGTTTTTTACATTTGTTTACCTGGAAAATGTCCAACTTGGCAGGATCGCCTGTTTTTAGCAGAAACGCAGGGAGAAAAGCTCCATACAGTAGTAACAAACCATAATAAAATACAGTAGTAAGAACAGTAATAAGTGATAAAATAAGTAGAGGTAACATGTATTGTAATACAATAGTAATGCATAAAGTACTACAGACTGAGATTAAAATAGTTGCATCTTTTGCACAACATTTTGTAGTTGGAGTTATACAAATAGTTAAGATCATACATTTAGTAAAAATAATGTTGAGATGCTTGATTGGTTTACACTTTTAATAAATAGTCAATTCTCTGTGTTCATTAGGGAGTATGTGATGGTGGCATCAGTAGCCACACACTGATGCACAGTAAGCTGTAAGACTATTCAGTACTAATAGTAGTAATAGGCATTCTGTCTGCTTTTAGGGTCTAGAAGTACTGAAAGAGATAGCTTAGATGAGAGAGAGAGAGAGAGAAGGTGTGTGTAAGAGGGTTGGTAGTTTTTACCCAGGGCTAGTACAGGAGCAAGTCCATGAGTTGGACAAATGTAAGTTAAGACTGTTAGTCATGTATGTTTTCTAGTGACCAGATATCTAGAGGAAGTATATTCCAGGATGTCCTTCAAGGATGCATCTGCAGTCCTTACAAATGGGTTGTCCTGTCGTCAGGCAGACCTTCGGTCGGCCGGATTCCAAAGTCTGGGTCTGGCCTCAGCTGATGTCGCACTTCACCCGACGTCATAGCTGCAGTTCTTCGGGTATAAAGGTATCAGCCGACGCCATTTTCCTCAGTCTTTCTTGCCGCGTGGCGCCCGAAGCAGAAGCTGTTCGCAAGTGCCGGTCGGTCAGAACCAGAGATTACTACTACCGAAGACTTCTAAAAACCCCGTTGGGGACTCTTTCTTGACTCAGCCGATGTCAGAAAAAGTGAATAACTGTTTAACTTGTGGGAAACAAATACCTCATAAAGATTTCCACTCTTACTGCCTACCTTGTTTAGGCCCAGACCACGACGTAGCAGCTTGTCTAGCCTGTGCTTCTTTCAACCGACGGACGCCAGGCGCCGGTCGGAATTTGCTGAGGAGTTTTTCGGCTCCGCTTTTGCTTACATTATGCTGTCGGAAACTCCGACTTCGCAATTAACTAAAAAGCGCAAGGAAAAGGACCGACATTCGCGGTCCGCAGTTTCAGCCGAAACCGCGGTTAAGTCAACCGCGAGTGTCTCTGTTTCGGCTGAAACAGAGTCCACGGTTCTTCCTTCGGCCGAAAGCTTGCCTCCTACCGAGGCCTCATCCAGCATGGCTGAATCTGCTACTGAAATCCCACCTGCTCTTGCAGGTTCACAGGATTTATCTGATACTATTCCTTTAGATATATCTACTCCTGCACGTGGAGCTGCTAGGCCCCCTGCATCCATGTCGATTAAGGCTTTTGCCAGGGCTAAAGCAGCAAAATCTACCAAAACTGTGCCTGCTAAGACCCCCTCTCACAGGCCTAGCTCTAGTTCTCAAATGCTTAGTCTAGCAGAGGATCTCATTTCTTTGATCCGGGGATCCCAACCTCACCCAGACAGGGCCTCTCACCCACCTCCAGAGAAGAGGCCTAGAGCAGAGCCCCCTGAGCCAGTTTCTTCAGATGACTCCTCTGATGATTCAGATAATACAAACCCTCCAGAGGGCCCTTATTCTCCTTATGAGGACTCTGATGCAGAAGAGTCCATTCCTTCTGCCTCTCCACCTGAGGAATTTTCTTTTGGGGAAACCTTGCATGCTATGAGGGAACAATTTCAATGGCAGGGCCAGGATTTTTCAGACTCTAGGAAAAGGCTTAGGACCTTTTTGCATTTGCCACAGCATAGGCCTTTAGCCATTCCTTCAGTACTTACTGTTGTGGATGATGCATTTAATGATGCTTGTACTGCTCCTGATTCTCTTCCTCCGGCCCCTGCTAAGCCTGACAGGTACTACAGGGTTCCGGACACACATTATCATTTGTATAAGGCTCCTTTTGCAGATCCTGAAACTATCTCCCAGGGACCCAAGGCTGTAGCAGCTACCTCTGCCAAAACCCTCCCCTCTGAAAGGGAATCTAGGGCCTTAGAGAGATGGGGTAAAAAAGTTTACACTTCTGCTACTCTTTCCGCTAGGGCCTTAAACTGTCAATTCCACATGATTCAGTATCAGGAATTTGTTAGATCAGTTAACTAAAAAACTGTCCTCGGATGAACCATTAGACAAAAAATCTGTTCAGGAAATGGTACATAACATTCAGCAGGTCAGTAATCATTCCTTAAAATGTGGCTATGATGCACTGGAGGCTTCCTTTAGATCAGCTATGACTGGTACAGTGATCAGAAGACATGCATGGTTAAAAGAGCAGTCCTTACCAGACCATGTTAAATCAAAGCTCCTAGATGCTCCCATGGATAAGCTCAATTTGTTTGGCTCCCCTGCACAGCAGGTACTGAAGAAGGTGGAAGAGAAAGCGAAATCTGTCCAGACAGTCAAGGATTTCTTGCAGGTCCAGCCTCCAAGGTTTAGTAGGAACTGGCCTTCCAAGAATTGGTCCTTTCCAGACACCTCCAGAGCTCGGAGAGGCAGGAATAGGCGCCCAAGAGGCAGGGGTCAATCCTGAGGTGCCTACAGGGGACGTCAGTGGCAAGCTAACAACCAGCGAGGTACTGCCACAGATCCAGCCACCACCACTTCCACAGGACAATCACAGTGACTTGGCTCTGACACCGCCTACCAGGGAACAACTAGAAGCACCCTTAGGTGGAAAGCTAGCCTTATTTTCAGTAAACTGGCATCACATCACAGGAGACAAATGGATTTTACAGACAATAGACCAAGGTTACAGGTTTCACTTCCATACTCTACCAAGGAAGAGAGGAATGCCAAACCTTCCTCCAAATCAGAAGACAAAAGCTCTAGAACAAATAAACCACTTACTAAGGATGAGAGCTATAGAAAGGGTGCCGTCTATGGAACAAGGGCAAGGATTTTACTCCAGACTTTTCCTGGTGCCAAGAAAAGAAAGCCAATGGAGACCTATTCTCGACCTGTCCGCTCTAAACACATACCTCATCGTTCCAAAATTCAAAATGCTGACCCTACAGCAGCTTCTTCCCATGCTGGGCAAGGAGTCTTGGCTGGTAACTCTAGATCTCAAGGAGGCATACCTGCACGTCCCCATACGACCAAATTGCAGAAGATACCTCACATTTCTTGCAGGATCAGAGCATTCTCAATTCTCAGCATTGCCCTTTGGCTTATCTACTGCGCCCAGAGTATTCACGAAATGCCTGGCATCAGTAATTGCTCATTGCAGGCTTCAGGGAATTCAAATTTACCCTTACCTGGACGACTGCCTGTTACAAGCGGACAACAAAAACAAATTAACAAAAGATTTGAAAAAGGTCATTCATCTACTGCAAGCCCTGGGATACACAGTCAATATAAAAAAAGTCAAGGCTGATACCATCCCAAAGGATAACTTTCTTGGGTGCAGAGCTGGACACATCAAATCAAATGGCATCCCTCACAGTAGAAAAACAGAAGCACCTTCCTGTCTACTTCATGGCATTAACAAAGCAGAACCAGCTAACAGCAAGGAAAGTCCTGCAAGCCCTGGGTTACATGGCATCCTGCATAATATTGATTCCACATGCCAGACTACATATGAGAAAGTTACAGTGGTACCTAAGGAATTTATGGTCTCAGCACAAGCACAGCCTAGAAACCCAAATTCCAATAATTCCATGCCTGAAGCAAGAATTCCAATGGTGGGCTCAGGCCTGTCAATCAAACAAAGGACTGCCCTTCCGCAGCACTCAACCAAGCCAGACCATCACAACGGACGCCTCAGACCTCGGTTGGGGGGCACACATGCTGGACAAGTGCATACAAGGCTTATGGACTCAAGAACAGCTGAACCTACACATAAATCAAAAGGAGATGCTGGCAGTAAAACTGGCAATTCAGACATTCAGACCATTTCTTCGACAGGGTCAATTTCTGATAAGGGCGGACAACACCACAGTTATGTGGTACATCAACAAACAGGGAAGCACACATTCATACCCTCTATGCCGGATGGCAATGGACCTCTGGAATGTGGCCCTGCGCTTCAACATTCAGTTACAAGCAATATTTGTACCAGGAAAAGAAAATATACTAGCAGACATCCTAAGCAGAACTACCACGGATGCCCACGAATGGATGCTGCATCCAGACATCTTCAAAACCATTACAGGGAAATGGGGACTACCAGAAATAGACTTATTTGCATCCCCACACAACCACCAATTGAAAAAATTCTGCACGAGGGCATACCACCCACTTGCTTAGAAGGTGGACTCCCTATCTTTCAGTTGGAAAAACCTGACAGCATATGCATTCCCACCTCTTCCTTTGATGCACAAGGTGCTATTGAAGATCAAAGAAGACCATCCAAGGATCATCCTGATAGCTCCAGACTGGCCGAGGCAGCATTGGTACCCATTACTGAGGAGCATGTCTCGGGAACAAATATGGCCTCTGCCCCTAGTTCCCTTACTGTTAACACAGAACAACTTCAAAACCCTGCATCCAAACCTAAAAATACTGCAGCTGGCTGCCTGGAACATTGCATAAGACAAAATAACCCAGATTTATCTCAAAGGGTTAAAGACATTATCTTGGAGGCTCGCAGACCCTCAACAAGGAAAAATTATTCAGCAAAATGGAAAAGATATCTCATTTGGAGTGCAGCAAAAGGAGAAAATGTGTCACTGGTAAACATAGCTAACATCCTGGAATACTTGGCAGAGCTCTTCTACAATGGCCTGTCCTATTCTTCCATTAAGATTCATGCATCAGCTATTTCAGCAGAATACAACATGGACCCTCCAGTCTTCACATCCTCTACTCAGGCAGTTTCTGAGAGGAATTAAAAATGTAAAACCACCTAGGAAGTCACCATTGCCCGCATGGGACTTGAACTTTGTGCTAGAAAAGCTGACACTCCCTCCTTTCGAGCCAGCAGCAACAGCAGAATTACAGTACTTATCATGGAAAACTGCTTTCCTGCTTGCAATCACTTCAGCAAGAAGGGTTTCTGAACTACAGGCATTAATGGCAGTACAGCCCTTCCTTATCTTCCATCAAGATAGTGTCCATGAGAACTAATCCTACTTTTATGCCAAAGGTGGTCTCCAGGGTATCTTTAAACCAAGCTATCCACCTGCCTACATTCTTCCCCAACCCACAGAACAGGGGAGAAAGACTATTACATACCTTGGATGTACATAGACAATTGCGCTACTACCTGGACAGGACCAAGAGCAATAGAAAAACTAACCAGCTACTGGTAGCATATGCACCAGGAATGGAAGGAAAAGCAATTTCAAAACAGACAATCTCTAAGTGGATAGGAAATTACATTAGATTTTGTTACTCTTACCATGGGAAGAGAACTCCAGAAAACATCAGACCTCACTCCACAAGGGCTACAGCCACTACTACAGCTTTTTTACGAGGAGTGGCTACCAAAGACATTTTAGAGGCTGCTACTTGGAGCACCGTGCATACATTTGCCAAGCATTATAATCTACCCTTATACTCCAGATCCCGAGCAGGTTTTGCCACTGCTGTTTTGCAAGGGATCTTAACTACACCATAATCTTATTACTCCCCCTCCCCCAGTTTGGCTATGGTATTCTACCCATTTGTAAGGACTGCAGATGCATCCTTGAAGGACATAGTACAGTTTTGTACCTACCATAAATGTAGATGTCCGAGAGGTATGAATCTGCAGTCAGGATTACCCTCCCTCCTTCCCCTCTGAGGTACTCCTAGGGTATTTGCCCATCTTCTAGCTAGCTGGGGGAATCTATTATGGTGTATTTGTTTGTATATATGTATATACATGTTATTTTTATTTGCTCTCTCATTTGTAAACTTTTGCAATTATCCAAATTTAGCCTTCCTAGAGGGCACCTGGCATCTGGGGCAAGAAACACTGAGGAAAATGGTGTCCACTGATACCTTTATACCCGAAGAACTGCAGCTATGACGTTGGGTGAAGTGCAACATCAGCCGAGGCCAGACCCAGACTTTGGAATCCGGCCGACCGAAGGGCTGCCTGACGACAGGACAACCCATTTGTAAGGACTGCAGATGCATACCTCTCAGACATCTACATTTATGGTAGGTACAAAACTGTACTTTTTTGGGACAGTAGTAGCACAGAGGGGAGTCCCCAGAGTTATGTTTGCTTTTAGTAATGTCAACTAGTGATTTTGTTGGTACTTAATGAAAGATTGTTAATATAGTGGTGTAGTCGTCCCTGTAGAGCTGGGGTTCTTTTTGTGGTGATAGAGGATTTTGTGGGCCATAGTAAGTTGGTTGAAAGTTAGGTTTGGTAAATCTAGCCAGGATAGTGGTTAGTTTATTTAGGTCACCTTTGTTTAGATTGGTTAGTACTGGGGAGGTGTACAGTAATGTGGAGAGTAGGTGGGTTCTTGCAATGGTGACTTTACTTTCAGAGGTTATTGTACTGTTCTTTGAAGAAGGCAAAGTTCTTCAAAACTATATCCATAGATATCAATACATTTATAGTATTTTTTGTTAAGTTATTGGCCGTTTTTAGGGCTTCAGTAAAATTTGTCATGCGTTCGTCGTGGGAAGTAGTCAAAAATACATCCTTGACATCTGTACTTAACAAAAAACTCTCTTAAATGTACAACTAGCCAGGCTCTTCAAAAGGTGCCGGGAATCCATTAGCACATGTAACTTGTTCAGAAAAAAATGTTTTAAATGTGCATCAATATATTTCGCTAGAGGTTCCATTTTAGAGCCTCTTGCAGCAACAGTGGGTCTCATGGGGGAGGGGGTTCAACTAGTGACTTGTGGATTTTGGGTATCCTGAACCCAGAAGCAATGAAAGGTGTCTTCATCTTTAAGTACATAATTTCTTCAGGGTCAAAGTAAAATGCTAAAAAAGTTCTTCAAGCTGTAAATCTAGCCTGCAATTAGCAATGTTGACTTCATTCAGTGAAACGGATCTGAAACATTCACTGTCATGTAAGAAAGAAAACATTTTTGCTATATAGGTCAAATGATCCATCATAATTACCCCACCCCCTTTGTCCGGCTTCGTAATCCTCAAATCTTTGTTACTTAGCTGAAATAATTTACATTTGTCGTTACTTAAATTTTGTCTACTTAGAATCCTTGACATACGTAACTCGTAAGTCTGCCTCACCAAGTTTTTCAAATAAGGCGACTGAGGATAACTGGGACCTATGCAAGAGAGTTAAATGCTTTATTCTTGAATAATAAACTTAAATTTAATTTTCTAATAAGTTTTACTTCCATGATTTTATCCACTAGATTTACCATTAGGTATGAAATTAAACCTTCTAGAAAATAATGACTCGTTCAGTTAAAACAATGTCACTGCAGTTATAAATTTTCAGTATCAAATTCCAAAATTACATTGCTCTTTAAATAGTCCCTTTCCATTTTAAATGTGTTTTCCTCTTCCCCTACCCCCTCTTTTGCACATTGATTTGATTCTGATGACCCTGTTGAATCTGCTCAGTTTCTGTGGGGTGTTGAGGAAAAAAAATGTTGCTTTGTCCTGTCGTCTCACTGATCTCCTCGGGGGAGGAGTTGTCCTTTCAAAACTTTTGACTGTGAACGTTGTAAAGATGGTTGTTACCCACGTCCAGCTCTGTATTAAACATAGTCATTGTTAACTGGTGGTGTTTTTTTGTTTTTAGGGATAGGATTCTTTTCATAATCTTGTCCATCTCCGTTTTCAACATTTTTCTTACCTTTTTCTCAGTTCGTGGCAGTACTACTCAACCCTGTGGAAGATTTTTTTGAAAAGTCTTCCAAGTATGTTAATAAGTCCTTAATGATGGAACGTTGTAGCAATGTCATCTCCTCTTTCAGTTTATTCATGGCTTGTTTTGTCTGTTATAAGTAGACTATTTTATAATCATGCCTAGTATGATCGAGCAGCTCATGGTGCAAAACTGAGCCTTCCTCCATGCTGTTGGGAAATTTTAAAAATCCTTAGACCTTTAGGTACATGATGTACTTGATACAATCCTGGAAGAAAACATTGTCAACTTGTAGCCCCCTAAATTTTGTAAGTAAGTTCTCTAGTTTATAGAGTTTGTCCTTCAAGGTTTTGTCCTTGTAAATCACTGAGGGACCCATTGTGTTACTACTTGTTAATGTAAACTCCTTACTGAACGAAGCATCAAGTTGACAGTTGTCTGTCATGCATATTACAGTGAAACACACTCATTCAACATCATTATATTGCAATCAGCAGAAGCACCTCTTCCTGATAACACCACAGAGTAGGAGAGATGATGTCCTTTGAAAGGTGCTTCGTTGTGAGCACGTACTGGAATGAGTAAAGCTGTTAATATTGCCTGGAACTTGGAAGCCTTATCTTGATAGCAGCAACATGATCCATTTTAGAGTTGGGTTAATACAGCAATAAGTTGCATTAGGTCAACATTTTCATTCACTAAAGGGGAATGTACATCACGAGTATTCTTTGTGCCCAAATCTTTCAAATGATTAAAATGTTTGTCTTGTGACCTTTGATTCCTTCTGTGTTCGGGATACCAAAAATCTACAAGTCACTAGTCCCCTCTCGGAGACTCATTGTTGCTGCTTAAGGCCCTAAAATGGAACCTCTAGTTAAATACATTGATGAACCTTTAAAATAATTTTTTGTGGACGAGTTACATGTGTTGACTGAGTCTTGGCACCTTTAGAAGTAGCTTTGCTAGTTGTGAATTTAAGAAATGTCTTTCTGATAAAGATCATTAACTGAATCATTCCAAACAATGAACTGCTTTCAAACTATTTCTGGTCTTGTATTTAATGAAATCAAAACTAAAATTGTATTTAACTCCTATAAAAGGGAATTAAATAATGAAAAAAAAAATTTTTAAAGTTTTTCTTGGGGCCCCCCCCCCCCCCTTGAAAAAATAAAAAAATTTTAAAGAAACCTTTTTAAAAAAAGGAAAAATTCAATAAAAACTAGGGGGAACCCACCCCAGGAAAAAAAAAAACAAATTTAGTTTTTT
>NC_056749.1:436662019-436795149 GCF_019279795.1 Protopterus annectens | reverse complement strand
TTTAAGACAGATAAAAGAAATAATTTTTATACTATATGGTCTGTATTTTCTTATTTTTTATTCTTGATAAAGGACTTTTGGTTTAATTTTCATTTTTGATTAAGTTATTGTATTCATTAAATGAATTTTTAAATTGATTGATCTTTTCTATACATTGGTCAACTTTCAACAGTCTAGTAATATGATGTTCCCATACTGCATTAAAGGAACAGAAGTGCTTATTTCTACATATTTGTGCCTGTTTCATTCTGAACCTGGTAATTATTTATTTATTTATTTTTTTGATTTAACTTCGATATTTATACATGTATATTTATTTACAGGCAGGTTGCAAAACTGCATTGTTATTAACTTAACTCTGGTGAAGCCTGTCCACCCAGGAAATCTGCAGGTGTCAGGCTTGGTGTTAAATGAGTTGACAGTCTAACCTATTAAGTGTCTCATCAGTAACCAGACAGCGAGCAGAGGTGAGAATCAAACCCTGTACACTTGTCTCTGTGAGGTAAACTTCGACTATTACGCCAAACCCCACGTGAAAAAAGGTGCATGTGCATGCATACATACTTTTGTTCTTGTGCAGAGAAGAGTCATATTTTTAAGTGCACATCATTTCTGATCTTGCCTTTTATATTAGTATGGCTATTTAACTATGCTAAACCACAAGGTTGTGAGATTGGTAATGGTTTTAATCCTTTTCCCAGAGACTACTAGACAAACTGGTTTAACATGCAAATTTCTGTTGCATGCTGCTAGACCTGGGATTCTTTTCAGCCTTATACTTTTTGGGGTGTTACAGATAATGTACTCTGTAAAGGCTCTCAGTAGCTGAGGCGCTAGAGGAGAATTTAATCTTGTCTTTTGTTTTAATAAATGTTTGTCTATTATACCTTTGTAAATGACTGGCCTATTCATTTGTGTGGCATTTTACCATTATTACAGATGAGTAGCTTAAACAAGATGTTAGAAACCTAAAGGTTTTAAAACTTGCACTACATTTGAATATTGTTTTAAGGGCAGCTGTTAAGATCAACTGTCATACATTGTGACCAGTAACTGTTCACTGGCCTAACAGGTGGCTCTCTTGCATTTGACATTGGTAAATAAGGAACACTGTGGATTACTTTTTGTGTTTAACTGCAAACTGAAATACAGTATGGATGGTTCATAACTCCTGAGGTGCTAGTTCTGGGATGAGAAACTAAGGTCTCATCTGCCTGGTCCAGTAGAAGTTAATGTGCATGGTTGATAGATCTTGGAACATTTTGAGAAACTGGGTGTTAAAAACAATTAAATGACTTTTGTTTTAGGGTGTGAGAAATGCATGGTCTTGCATTGTAAAGTCAAAGAAAATCTTTCTCAGCTCCCCTTTTGTCAGCTTAGTTTTTCCATATTTATTTCAGTACATTTCTTTCCATCTCTTATTTAATGCTCCCTGTGAAAATATATTCCAGAATATATTAGAATGCTTGGAAAAATGCCAATGACTTAGTCGAAACCATAAAGCAAAACTAAAGCAGAGTTTACCACCACCAGAAAGAGTCTACAGTTTTTACCAGAATACTCTGTCCTTGAGAAGGAATTGCGACATGCAGTTAAGAAATTACTTTTGTTATCCAGTACTTTTTAAACCATTTGAAATTAACAAAAAAACTATCAGATTTCCCCACTACACAGCAGCCAAGACCTTTGCTTCAGGACTGCTTGTATGTCTTTGTAGATGAATGCCATCCGTCTCCACCTCTTTCTCATAACACAAGTCAGAGAAATTCTACTTCACTGCCCCTTCCTGTTCCGCTTGTACATGGTAAGTATATATCCAGCAAGCAGCAACACACCACCGGCAACAAAAACTACCTGAAGTTTGCAGATTGGGAACTTGTAATTCCTTAAGTTCTCAGTAATACTCTTTAACGGTTTACTGGTAACCTTCCCTTCACTTACACACAAACTTGTCCACAGCTTCAAGAGTCACTCTTTGGAAATGTACATTTAGACTTTTGCACATCAGGAATAGGAATCAAAACACTTGATGGCTTTGCAGCAGTTGGTATCTTCACATCTTTGGGCATGGTATTAAAAAAATTAAAATGTTTTTTGAATATACTGGAGTAAGACTGATGCGAGTCTCACATGAGCAGTATAGCATTAGCTCAGGTTTGAGCACAGTTGCTGTCCTTTGTAAGACACTAATTTTAAGTAATCTGGCCAAAGACCACCTTTGTGGTACAGTTCTCTTAAATCTAAAGAAGGATTATAGTACTTTTCATAACTCCAAACTGTATACATCAACTCCTTAGATTATAATGCCTATAACTAATTCTAAAGCACTAATTAGTTATCTGTGTCAGATCTGTCAAACGTCCAGTGGAGTTCAGAAGAATCCATACTCAAGCCCACTCTTCCTGTTTGTATTAAAAAATAAAATCTATATCTACGATACCTCAAAGCAAATTTTGTCTGAGAATATGGTCATTTTTTAGAACCTCATCAGCACTGTATTTCAGAAGAGTTGTTTTAACTTGCTGAACTAATTCTTTTGCTAAAATAGTGTGGCCATTGCCGAAGCTATAACTCTCCTACTCTTTTTAACTCTGTGTTCTGTGTTTTACTGTCTGTGTGCTTTATTATTTATTGTAATGTTAGATGTTCACTGTAGGAGTGACTATTGCCAGTACAGTGTCTAACTTCTCTGTGAAGCTGATCACTGCTAGCCAAGGACATGATGGATGACACAGCAATCATTTTTGTTTTTGCTCCACAAGAATTGACTTGTTGCAAATTCATTTGTGTATTCTAGACCGAAAAGTACCCAAGTGGGGATAATTTCTATATGTGCAGTGATATTGTCCTGTGTGGCTAATAACTACCATAGTTTCTCATTGGAGTGCATTGACAGCAGAATTCTGAGGTCCTTGAAGCCCAGAAGTATGGCTTTGAAGAAACAGAACAAATATGAAGTACAATAAAAGAATAATGAGGTTAGAAAATCTGATATATAAAGTACTGAATAAGAAAGAAAGGTTTAAAGTACTGGGTAGATTGTGAAGCAATTTAAATTGGTATTAAAGTTGATCAGGTTGAAACAAAAAAAAGTGAAAACTTCACAAATCAATGCAGTAATAAAGTGTATGTATATATATATATATATATATATATATATATATATATATATATATATAAGGTGTAACAGGTCTGTGTGGTAGTAGAGATGATTCAGTATGGAGGTGAAATAAAGTGGGAGGTAGATTACATTTTGGAGGTGACTAATAACAGCACAAGGTTCTCTTTGATATTGTAAGGAAGGTTGTTCAAGGCAAGCCCATTTTGGAAATGATGTACTAAAATCACAGGTTATAAACTTCTTGCCTCTTGCCAAAAATATTGCGTTAGAGCACAGCATCAGCACAGTTACTGGATTTGTATTAGCCTGTGTGCTAAGCACAATGTAAAAGTGGTTAGCACCTCTTTATAAGTAATGTATTAATGCACAGTAGTGTTAAGTGTTAATCCCTTTTGGGTTTTTGAAATAAGATCTTACTTTTTCTTCATATACCTTATTCGAAATATCTGTTTCTGGTGTTTGGAGTTCAGATGCAATATTAGGTAGTACTGTCTGTGCCAGGGACAGTGGTGCAGTGTATGTGTTACATATGTCAGCATAGTTAAATGGAGTTTTGTAAAGAATTTTGTCATTTGACTATCACACTGATTTGTACAGATGCTTGTTAAAAATGTATTTGTGAAGTTGCTTGTGTTAAAAATGCATCAACAGTGGGTCCTGCTGGACAGAAGAGATGTATATGAACTTCAGACAGTATGATTATAACTGATTAAATATATATGTTTTAATAGAGAATTCTGGAAGGGACGAGGTTAATCTCAGTCCATCTAATTTTTAATAAATAGGTTGAAAATTAAATGGGTTGGTTTAGGCCATAAATTTTAACTTACAGGTCTGATTGCAGTCAGAGGCAAAATGTCTGAGAAAACCAGGACTAGGAATCTTATTGTATTGTTCTTGGGGGTGAACTAATTGCTACCCTAGAAAGGTGGAAGTTTTTGAAATTGTTATAGTTTTCAGATGCTGTGACATCTTAGTAAAGCTCTGGGTATGTATTGTACCAGAGTCAGGTGACTAGATGTGATGTCATTTTATAACCAGCACTGACATTATTTTTTTAGATATTAGTGAGAGATATGAAGGAACTCTCACAGCAGCACTTGGTTTTTCGGAACCTGACAGGAAAGATCTCTCGCAGGGATCTGTCACAACCTCACACTTCATCTTGCCTTGCTGTAGTAAGTAACTTAACTAGGGAGCAGTGGTTCTTTAGTCAACCAGGAAAATATAGTGAGATTAGTTAAGTATTGTTTTTCTGCATCTATATGAATCTATCCAGCTTTTATTTTTATATATCCTGTGATTAAAACTGTTTATTGTAACCAGATGTTTAGTATTCTCATGATTTCTATTTCATTAATTATTAAATATTTCTATACTTTTCATTGTGGCTGATCTTTCAGAGAATACTGTTAACATCTTAAGAGTGCTTGTGCTTATTTTAGTGACACTGTGGTGACTCCTGAAAGCCTTGCTGGATTGGTCAAACTCTACTGTTTGTATTGGTATTAGTTTTACTCAGTATAATTAGGTACCCTTGCAAGAGCCTGAGTAGTTGACAGCATAATTACGTTGTAGTCTGAGCAGAGGAGGCACAGCTGGTAAATCTGTGCCAGCCTTTCCCATTTTCTTGGGTGGGGTATGTAGGTGTGAGTGAAAATCAAATATTCAGTGTGTCAGCCACTTGGAACAGGGACATAGAGCTCCAAAGTGGTCAGTGTTGAGTCTTGTTTGGGGGAGAGTCCAGCCCCCCAGGTCTGGAGTGTGCTCTTAAGGGAAAGTGTGCTTTGTGCAGAGAGCTGCATCTGAAAATACTGTGTATCCATTTTTGTTCTAGTGGTCTTCCCTCACATTGAGACTCCTTGATTACTGGGCTGGAGTAGGGACCATACCATGATAATCCAAACGTCTCATAACTTTTGGATGACTGGCACTTCTTAGCTATAATCACTTTGCTGGCCATAAAATTTGTTTGAATACATCTAGCTTTTATGGTTTCTCTGGTACCAGCATATGCTTTGTTAGCAGGCATCTCTTGTGTAATTTCAACAGCTGTTTGAAGCCCATGAACCACTCTCTTTGAGGGCACCTAGCTACCTGCCAGACCAAAATACCAGTGTAGTACACTTTTAGCTGGACAGAAGTAAAGACCTGTTCATCTGCTACTAATCCCAAATCCCCCCTTCCCGCATGTATATATTTTCTAGTTCTATTTCACCATTATTTTGTGTTTGGTTATCCGTAGTGTTTATTTTTTGGATTGGGTATGCAGCTTTGCTATGGTGAAGAATGTGCTATTGCCCTTCCATGTCTCACTGTCAGGATCTGGAGGGTTTGTATTTATATTGGGAAATGCTTGTGTGCAGCTCTGGAGATCTGAAGTTAAGGGCTACATAGATGAATCAGATCGTCTCCCCTGGTGCCATCAGCCTAAGCCTCCATGGTAAAGAATATCATACCCTCCAGGTATCTCTTTAGGGAGACTGATTTCATTCAGCTTGATTTTGCATTCACCTGCCCACCTTTAGACATACATAGGCAGACAACCAGTTGATATTAAGTCACTGACAAAGTGCATCCCAACAATGATAACCACTCCCCCTTTACCACTTGATGTTTGTTTAAAAATACCTTACTGGATTCTCATTCTATCACAAGAACCCATTTCTTCCCAGAAGCTAAGGGCAGTTTGATCTCTTACTACATTACAGAGGTTATGTTTGTCTTAAATTATTTCCTTGCTAACCTATCCACAATCGAATACCTGCTTTTTCCTGAAACCAGTCAGAAAATTTTAGAGAGCTAGCTTCCCTAATCAGTATCAAAGCTAAACTAAGAGTGAGTGACAGAATATGGCAGAATGAAAGCATAGTCTACCAATGACTTGATCAGTTAGAAGGACCTTAGATATACTTGCCATATTGGTTTAAGAACAGTAAAGTAACTGTGTTGTCGCCATCAAATGATTTCCCCCCTCCATTAATTCTCTGATTACCCACTTGATTCATTTCAGGATTGTCCGTTGAGTTGCTGGGGGTTTGAGCCTTCCTGACTTTGGTGCAAGACATGGGCACATTTGGAATGTGTTGCAGCCTGTATTAAGACGCACAATACATACCTACCCTCCCTCTGTCCTGTGAGCAATTTGGATGAATGTCACTATATTTATGACATGTCTTTGGGATGTGGAAGGAAACCCAGAAAATCAGTGAAAGCCCTTGTAGACAGAGAATATCTGTGTATTGTGTAGAGAGGGCACCCCAGCCAAGAACTGAAGTAGAGAACCAAGCACTGAGGTAGCAGTGCTCTCTGCTTTGTCACTGTGCAGCCATTAGTTTAAAACATTTTGGATTGAAATCAAAATCTTGTCCTACCACCACTGAACACAAAGAACCCTAATCAAAGTTTCAAGTAAGGTCAGCCATACAATTGCCACTTTATCCATCATCTGCATATTTTTATGCCCCATCACCAAACGGTGATAATCCGCAGCCAGCAGTTTGACTTTCCTTACATTGCTTACATGGTGGTGCTTTTTATTTCAGAAAAAAATACAACTACTAAAGCTAAAAATTAGTCTGGATCATGTGATGAAACTGTAGCTCAGATCCACTTTATCCCACTTTGCTAAAAAAAAAAATATCTCCTTTTACTTTTAGACAAATGTCTGTCTTTAATCTTTTCCCATCTGCTAAGATGCAAGTCTTTTCTTTTAGACATACTGCAATTGTCTGTTCTGTTTGTGGCTAAACCAGTTAAAACAAATGATCTGATGTCCATCTTAGATTTTCTGTCTTGGATAAAATGCTAGAGAAGTTTGTCTGTACACACCTGTTTTACTATGTTCAAAATGTATGGTGTACACAGATGGACACACAAGCATGGCTTACTCCAAGGTCACAGTACCAATACTGTTGTCTACAAACCTGTAGTTATATTCAAGGGATCAGTAACTGAGGAACACTGCTGAATATGTACCTGTTTTTGATGCAGTTAAATACCACAGCTTATTTATTGGGGAACGTGAAAGTTGGTTAGAGGATTATACTTTGACCTAAAGCAGCATGGCAACAATCTTTGAAAGCTATGTTCCATGAACAGAGGATGCTACATTTGTGCAACTGTGGAGGTGGTATAGATATGTTGTGTGTGTGCCAGTGTCTTGCCGCTTGCAAAAACAAAAGCTTGAAATCCTGGTAGCTGACTGGTTTTCAGTGGATCACATTTATGCATATGTCCATCAAATAAGAATCCTTCAGATAATCATGAATCCATTCATTAATCTAGGCAAAATGGACCTTGTCAATGGCATTCTTATGTTATAGGATTACCAAACCAGTACAAATGTGAATGCTAAATTTGTTTCATTTGTAGACTTTATTCACTCCTGCATCTCCTAGAAGTTCACCTGAAGAATTGTGCAGTGTGATATCATTAATAAAGAAAAGGAAATACAACACAAGTATGGAAATTTGCTTGACTTCTGGAGGTTTGGATATCCCTTGTGCATTGTACATGTATAAAAGGAAAAGCAGCCATTACGTTTCACTGCCATAACTGACTGTATTGAGATGGTCTGGTCATTGATTCATGCAGACAACTTCTAGAGCTGAGGGAAGCATCCAAAATGGTCATTTTCCTTCTTTGTCAAAAATTCTTAATGTTGATTGCTGTAGTGGTCATCTTTTTGCTTATGACTTTGGAGCATTTCCCAAGACTGGTGTCCCCAAAAGAAGTTTAATTTGTGCCTATAGCCAATGGGTTCCTATTAGATGACCAAAGACGCATTCGAACTTAAGGCAAAATGAATTGGCATATAAGCAAATTCTTTCCTTGGGAAAGAAATCGCTTGGCCGTGTCCATTACTTTGCTGTTTTCATCACTGGGATGTCGGAGTTGGTATATTTAAGTAAGGGGGTGTGGTGGGTGAAGCCCCCCACTTTGTTTTAAGTATTTTTTTTTTTTTTTTTTTTTTGGAACAGGGAAAAACGCTGTTCTAAGCATTCGAGTTTGTAAGCTTTTGCTTACATGGAGTCAATAAATCATCATTCGCTTTTCTAAGCGTTCGATTTAATATAGACCCTAGCCAATATGTACTTATAATGCCAATGCTCTGTTTTGATGAGAAGCATCCATTGTCTAGTTTTGAACAAAGTTTTTTTCTTAAAACAGAAACAATGCTTAATAGGGTTATCAAATTAAAGGCTTTTTTTTTTTTTGAGCATAACGTTCGGCCTTGGGACAAGGACCCATCTGCACGTTTTGTGGAATTGCTTTCTTCTAGTGGTAGACGCAAGCATTCTAGATTCAAAAATGACAAGATTAAGTATTTAAAAACAAATGTTTGTTTTTAACTTTGTAGGTAGCCTGTTACAGGGAAATAACCCAAGTCACTAAGACAGTAAACAAAAATAGGTCCCTATTATTTAATCAGACATTTCAGTGGAAATGCCATTCTTCAAACTGTTCTGGCGAAAATAAGGAAGCTTTCCCTTTCCCCACTGTGTCTCAGTTGGTATATATAGTTAGCAGGGGTGTGGGGGGGCTGTGGCATTTCCGATGAAATTCTGTTCGACAATGTGGCCATTTGATGAAATATAGATGCAACAAAAACGCACTGTCACAGTTAGTGTAGAAGTATTATAAGCCATACACATATATAAAAAGAGAATTAATGGACAGTACAGCGTGAGAGATCTTAACAAATCTAGGTTATTTACATAAAACACTGTAAAAAGTGCAAGGCACAAAACATTGTATAGTGCCAAGTATCAGTTTGTAATTATTTTATATTGCAGTCCAAGATCAGTAGCTGCTTGGAAGGTTTGTGGGGGGGGGGACTGTTGTAGTCTGGATGCTGAAAGACCTCTACATGGATACTGCTTTGACAGGAATGTTAGTAGAAGCAAGCAGGTTTTAAGGTTCTTTGCCTTCGGTATGTTGCCTGAACCTGGCAGACAGATGTGGGTGACAAAAACTGGTAAGCAACTTTGGTTTACTATTGGAATTTGCAATGGCAGTTGTACGACTGCCTCTTGGTCAAAATTATGGTGTTCAAGTTTCACAATGCTGAACTCCAAGATTAAGAACCCTAATAACAAATGCTGCATTTGATATGCTTTTGGCATAGTGATTGGAGATTGCAGTACAGTGGGGAGTGGGGAATTTCCCCACTTTCCTTACTGTAATGCAATCTCGGAGTTGGTATATTTAAGTTACAGGGGGTGTAGTTCTCCACATGGGGGCTACAAGGGGGCTTGCCCCCCTGCAAAGCATACACATTAACATGGACTTTTGATTCCGAAAGTTCGATGTTGTAAATGGGACTGTTATCAGTTAGAATATTTTGAAATGAATGGTGAGTACATTTTACGAAGTTTTCAGTTCAGCAGTGTGAATAAACTCACAACTGCCTTTACAAATTTTGATAGTAAACCAGCAACTTCATTGTACTTAAGAGACTCTGAGATGGTAAATAACTTTAGCAAAAGTTTGTTGTGATTCAGAATGCTACACCCGTTATTCCTGCTAGATGGGATGTAGGTTTTACTCTTCATCCTCACTAGTTTGCTGTAGCTGTTGCTTGCTTAGGTGATCGGTGAGGAATAGAGCTTACAGCTGTTAGAAGGTGGATTAAATTGTGTGTGGGGAGGAGGGGAGTGAGTGAGAACCAGCCTAATTGCCCAGTGCTGTACAAGTGAGAATCGGTAACTGCTTATGAAACCCTTATACGCAGCAGTTAATTTTCTAGAGCTAGGTCCCTTCGTGTGCCATGATTGTGGTTGGGTGTTTTTTGTCAGATTTTGTGCCTGCAAAAAAAGGGAGGGGGGGGGTAAATTAGTGTTGAAATAGGTACTGGGGAGATGACTATCTAGATAAAACTATCAAGAATGTTGGTAATTAGTGTCCGTGATGCATCAGAATTACAAAGGGAAGTGAAAAAATAATGGAGAGACAAATAAAAAAGATAAAAAAATCTAGCATCCTGGAAAGGTTCTTAATCCTTAATGCAAGGGAGGGAAACCTACTTTCATTTATTATAGACTTCCTAATTCATATGCATCTTACAATTCAGCTGTGTTTTGTTAAAAAAGAATTGCAAATTATTAAAGCGTTTGATGAATTGTGCATAATTTCTGAACAGAACGTGATTTAAATTTATAAGCATCAAAAAATCAGTTGAAGCACAACAATTAGAACTTTTTGTTAGCATCACAAAACAAATTTTTAATTATAAGAAAAGACCAACCATCCTGCAAGGTCCAAAATGAATTTGTGCATTTGCTAATTCATAAATCAATTCTGAACTGTGAAAGGGTGGGGCAGCACTTGAACAAAACAGCTACTAGTGGTGGGGAGGGAAGTCAGCTGCAGTAAAATGAGTGCAACAGGTCTTACAAACAACCGGAGACTGTGGTGAAATTTATTAGGTAATATCTTAACTGACTTACCTCTGTGAGCAGATTTCCAGTTACTTATGGTTGATGACTAGAGGCCTTAGGATGTAAGTAACATTCAGCAAGTCTGTAATCAAAGCATCTTTATGTAGCTTCTTTTACTAATTGGAATTCCCAAAGTCCAACTAATTGTACTAGATAAACAGAAGCACTGGTGAAGTGCACTCCTAAATAGTTAGGTGTTACCAAAACAAAATAACAGTCCCAGGCAACAAGAAGGAAAGGTGAAATAGTATTTCTGATGCAGCACTCTTCACAGAGGTTAGAAAAAATTCAAATACAAATGTCTCCTGCTTCAAAAGGAAGGACGGTCTGCAGAAAGCGGAGATTATTCTGTTCCATGACAGTGTAATGCAGCTTCTTAAGTGAGTAAACAACTATTGGCATTATGGTTGCAAGGAAATAGTTCTACATTTCACATATTGAATGAAATACACCACTGATTTGTATTATAAATCTGGCATCTAGGTGTTAATTATCCCTCCCTTTCACTTACGTTAAAGCCCACCAACCTGCTGTGAACAGAACCAGGTGACTTGTCAACTATTTCGAAACATTAAAAGTATTGTCCTGTGCTTGCCAGAGTTAGATGACTGCCCATTAGTGACTGAGAGTTTCTTGTTTAATGCTTTTGCATACAGCATTCTGTCAATTACTGATTTGCATTGTATTGGATTGTTTAATTAGATGTGTAAATTGTATGCCTTTCAGTGCCATTCTCTTCCTCGGAAAGGTCATTAGCAAGTGCACTTGTGGCCAAGAGGTTCTGCAGAAGGATTTGCACCTTCTTTGGGTTTTCTGCCTCAGGCTTTTGCATAAAGAAATCTAAATGTCAGATGTGTGCATCCTTTAATAAGAGACCCTTTTCCGTAGAGCAGAAGTCCTTGGATTCTTTTTTTTTTAGATCAGAAAAAGCTGCCTAGCCTTAGACCAATAGACTGTTACCCTGAATGTAAGAGGAGCCAGAGATTCTAAAGGAATACAAATTAAAAAAACAAAAAAAAACAAATCTGTGAACTTCTCCACAGGCCTTTGACCCAACCTATCCTGGGGGGGGGGGGCCCTAGAAATGCTAATTCCACAGAAGCATATGATCATCTCCTACAGATACAGTAATGTCTGTCGATATCAACAGGATACTATTGTCTGTCCAGACCTCTCAAAATTGCATTGCTTTTGTCACAGCTAGAAATGTATTGTTTTTAGGTGCTGTCAGTTGGAAGTGGGAAGAAAATTTGACTTTAAAGAATTGCTGCCATTTTTTGTTAATGGTTGTACAGACTCTAGGGAAGAAACTTTTTTTTCTTTTGGCCAAACAACTGCAAGAAGTTTAACTTTACCTGTGGTGTTGATCCAGCATATGCTTGCCTCCTACAGATTTTGGCTTTAAATGATTTACTGTGGAATGTTTGGGGGGATGGCTGAAGTCTCTCTTAGCAACACTTTGGTATGAACATTTTGCTTATGGACTTTTTTATGCTTGTCAAATTTAATCACTGCTGACTTATAACGATACATCTGTTTTCACATCCCTCATAGAGGATGTTTCCTTTGGAGCAACATTAAATTTAATGCAGAAATAAATACATTAAGGAGTTGAACAGCTGTCTGGTTCTCTGATTCTGCTTTGATTTGCTAGAGACAGAAGAGCTCAAGCTTGAAACGGTTTACACAAGGTTGCCTTTGACTTCATCTTAGAACCCACTCTCAGCCACTGGCACCCAGAAAACCTAAACATTTTAACTCCGTTGAAGGAAAACTCAAGTATGCATATGAAAACTCTAAAGGTGTACTCTCCTTATTTCCCTGGATACATCCATTAGTTCCAGACTGGTGCTTGACATCTTGACAGTTGGCTTCCTTAAGACAAGAATAGTCATATTTGGATAGGTTCTGCAAAAAAAAAAAAAAAAAAAAAGTTATGTACCTTTGTCATTGTATATTTAAGTGCAGTTAACTGCCAGATATGTATGCTGCAATATGAAGGGGGCATTACAAAACGTGTGTGAGGTGGAGAGATGTTCCTTTTTTACAGAACCTTTCAAAGTTTTATGGACAGCCCTTTGGGTGAATGAGTATGCAGTTAAATGTGATACTGTAGATGCTTGAATTAGTGTGCCAGCCTTGAGCATGGTCCTAAGGGAACCCCATGTGGTTTACCCTTCCTAGAAATGTCAAAGGGCAGCTAATAAATGTACTCATTGCTAGACATTTACTTTCTGAGCCTCTATCTCAAAAGTCAGAAGTTTGCAAAAGAAAAAGCAATCCAAGAAGTTAGGCTGCTGTTTTGCTTCCATTTATAGTAGTGTAACAGTAATTGTCATGCTAAGCAGTAGCCATTTGTTTCAAAAGTCTTATGTGGAGTGGAATAAAAAGGAAAATTGGACTCCAGGTTAAAATGGGGAATTAACTGCACATTGGCTTGATCACTCTGAAGGATATGAAATGGGATGAAATCGCCACAGAGATTGAAACAAAGTTAAGAAAAGCCTCTAATTGGAAAACCCCAGGCCCAGATGCAGTACCTAACTTTTGGCTTAAGTATTAACTTCTTTACATGAGGATCTAGCCATGAGTAAGAACTATTTATATGCACACCCCGAACAGACACTGCACTGGTTAACAACAGGAAAAACAGTGAACATGCAAGCTACCCTAAATTATAGACCAACGACGTATAAACTACACACTGAGATTGACGCCGAAAGAGTTTATAGTCATTTAGAAGAAAACTCAATTATGGCAGTAGAACAAAAGGGCAATAAAAGAAAGTTGTATGGAACAAAGGATCATTTATAGTGGAGAACTGTAAGAAAGAGAAGAATCTAAGTATGACATGGGTTGACTATAAAAAAGCATTTGATGATATCCCACATTCATGGCTAAAAAAGTGCTTAAAAATGTATAGGGTACATCCTACACCGATTGATTACATTACAGTAACCATGAAACAGTGGCAGACCACTTTGCAATTAAGCCATGATAAAGGACAGATTAATATCCCAGGGACAAAAATCCAAAGGGGGGATATTCCAGGGTGACCCCCTATCACTGTCACTGTTGCTGTTTTGCCTTGCCATTAATCCATTAAGATGTTTACATAATAGGCCATGGCTATAATTTGGCTTCTAGAAAATAAAGTCTAATGACTTCTCATCTTCTATTTGTTGATTTAAAATTGTATAGCTCATCAGATGAACTGAAAGCACAAGCTACAGGTTGTCAAAACTTTTTCAGATGATATTGGAATGTCATTTGGTCTTTGATAAATGTGCAACCTTTAAAAAAGGAAAATTGCAGCACCAGGAAAACATCAGTTTGGGACAAGAATGTGATATAAAAGAACTTGAGCAAGAGGGGGTGTATAAATACTTGGGAATTGATGAAGGATCAGCAATAAAACATGAACAAATGCAAATAAAACTCAGTAAGGAATACTTTAGAAGACTTAAATTAATCCTGAAAACAGCATTGACACCTAGGAACAAGATCCAAGCTATAAATCAGTTTGCACTTTCTGTTCTAACTTAGTTTTGGAGTGATTGATTGGCCTCAAAAAGTATTGGATATTAAAACAAGAAGGATGCTTCATGCTCACCAAATGATTTATAAAAATCCGTGTATACCAAGATTATATATTCCCCTTTCTGAAGGAGGAATGGACCTCCTTGAAATTGATTACATGTATAGCTCTGCAATCGTGGGACTCCACACATCTACTGACCTCACAAGATCCAAATGTGGTGAAAGTTTTGAAACATGAGGAGAATAAATCTAAGATGACATCTCTGCTTAATTTAGCAGAAGCATATCTATGTCAAGCAGGAATGGAAATCAAACCAGAAGTGGATAAAAAACAGGCAGCAACTGAATATGCTAAAAAAACGAAAGAATATAAGGTGAAGGACCAGATGAGATGGCAAGAAATGTAACATAAATATAGTTGCAAGTATAGAAAACGTCTTGGAGAGCCTCATGTTGATCAAGAATGAATGCAGGAATGGTTAAGGAGAGGTGAATTTACATCAAGAAATGAAAGGGTATTATTGGCAGCCCAAGATGGTGGGCTACTTACACGCTGCTTTACCAAGTCCATTGAACATGTGGGAGAAACAGACATGCAGGTTTTGTGGAACTGAATTGGAAACGGTCACGCACCTTATTGCTGGTTGCGACTCTCTAATGGCAGAGGGACTGTATACTGAAAGGCATAATGTGGCAGATTGTTAAACTGGAGATTGTGCAAACATTATGGTATCGAAGTGGCTGAAAAACACTGGAAACATGAGCCACAGAGAATCATAGAAAATGCTGGTTTACATCACATGGGATCACCCAATACCAACAGTCCAAAAGATAGAAGCTAGAAAACTGGATATAGTGGTCCAAGAAAAGAAGATAAAAGTAGCATTATTAATTGAAATCGCCATACCCAGTGACTACAGTGTCTTGCGTGCATAGAGACAAAGTCATAAAATACCTTGATCTGCAGGCAGAAATGAGCCATGTGGAGGAAAAATACCCAGACAGTTCCAGTAGTAGTAGGAGCAACTGGTCTTATAAAAAAGAATTGACAATCTTTAGATATGTTACCAATTCATGTAACACCGTACGAATTGCAGGAGTCCTCATTACTGAGCACATTGCTGATGCTGTGAAGAGCACTTTTGGCTAACATCCGAGTGAAGCAATACTAATTTCATGAACTTTAATCATACTTTGACTTAGGAATGGGGTCCATTCCCATCATGGTATTAGAAACCCAAAAGACTGAGAAATTAAAAAAGAGCAAACCCATATTCCCTGGTAGCATTACACTATTCCTAGTGCTGCAGTGTTAATTCAGCAGCAGACAAATGGCTGTCCCACAATTCAACAGTTGGGGGGGGGGGGGCTCCTATAACCTTCAAGAGAGGTCAGAGAAAACAAGTCCATTATCTGAGATGGAAAGGTGGGAATTTGTATTGGTCAGAGGTTGAGGGTTGCTGAACCTAGCTGTATTGCTACAAACTGATTTTGTGATTACTAATGCTGGAACAAGCTCCGTGGACACTGAGTTAGAGCTGATAACGTTTTAGTTGCAGATGAAGAACTCTGTTCTGAATAGCTACATGGATAAGAACAAAAAGAGGCTTGACCAGGTGAAAGATGTTCTAACCTCTAACTCTGACCCATCTGGCAGAGATGGACACTACCAAAACCAATGTTCAAAGAACAGACAGCATGGAAGCAAGATTGGAATTTTTAGAAAGCACTGCAAGTAGAATTTTAAGGTCAGGCAAGGCAAAAGAATACTAATTTCAGTGGTTTCCTAGAAGGGATCAAATGGGGGTGGGGGGTGGGGGTGGGGGGCTTCCTGTTCTACATAGTTTGTGAGCTGGTAGAGTCAGATTAAAAAGGGCCAGAATTCTATGAAGAGGGCTTACAGAAGCTTTCTTTCCCAGGCCATCTGCTTTCATGTTGCACATCCTATATTGAAAAGGGGCATAACATATAACCTTAAGGAGAGGCTTTTGCCACTACTTTGGTCTCCAGGGAAAATGTACATGTCTGGCAAACAGAATTTACAGTGATCATAACTTTTCAACAGACAAGACAGTACCAACTATTTTTCAGGACAGGCATGAGTAGAGTGAAGGGGTCGAAATTCAATCTTTTATACCCAATGCAGTTAATCTTTTGGTCTCACTAACACAGAATTAGAAGCAAAGTTGTATCTAAAGTTGACTGAGGTGATAATTCTGTGGATCTGTTGCAATGAGTGAAGGGAGAAGCCTCTTAACCCCTCAGAGCACTGTCACCTGCATTTCCGGATTTGGAAATTTAAAGTTCAAACATTGCCAAAGTCATTGTTTTAAGTTGACTTGCAGCATTAACAACATAGTGTGGTACTGTTGTATAATTGGTGTTTAAAACTGATGTTTAACCGAGTTTGTGTAGCTGTTAAATGAACAACCATGTGATCTGTGCATTGGGAAACTGGGACACTGAACAGGCCAGACCATTTATTTAGCTTAATTTGGGAGGGGAGTTTATTAAACACTGCAAGGAATAATTCAGAAGGTTTTGTCCACTGGGTCCACAACTAAAAAGCTGCATAAGTGGCTTTTTGCTATGTCATGTTGAAAGGCTCATGATGAGATTGGAATTACTGAAATAAGCTGTGTGTTTTCACGTAAATTGCTTTCCACACCATGTTAATTATTTTACAGTAACCTCTCTGTACAAGAACAGAGGTGCGTGGTGCTTCATACATTGTTAGTTTTTTCTCATTTCTTTTTAAGATGGTTGTGATATTTGCCTGTGTCCATTTTAAACAGGTTTGCAACATCGGGGGTGGGGCCGGGTTTGATTGCCTTACTAGATGAGTAAGCCATTTCTTTTGTAGGACGTTTTCAATGTGAAAACCTTTGGATGCCTCTGATAATGTACAGATGCTTCTGATTGAAGAAAAGGTGCAATACCTCCTCCTAGGGAGACTTATAAGCAGTTGTGCATTTGCTGTTTTGAAAATAATTTGTTAAAGTTGATTGCATCTTTTTCTTTGTGCAGATTTTAAGAATTTTACTCCTCAGTCTGGGTGTAGCTCATGTCATTTTCATGAGCCTAGATGTCCGTGATCTTTCTGTAGGTTATGGATCTGTCATTATCATTAGTAAGGTGTTGCAAATTCTCATTTTGGAGTTCAATCACTTTTAACCTGCAAATCAATTTCCTTACATTGGATCATTAAATTATGGAATATTTAATGAGATTAAAGATGCCATTAAACGGGCAAACTAGATATTTTAGGAGAGTAAACCCTGACTTGTTACTACTGCAGGAGACCCACCTGAACAATGGGGAACATCTATAGCCAGAAAGGGTGTGTTAAATATGGTGGGATTTGCTTCATACCCTAAAGGTAGAATATGAGGGGGTTTCAGTACTTAAGCCTCTCTTAACACAACACTGACAGAAATAACTGCAGACCATTGTGGATATATTACGAGAGCTGGTGGGCTGAATGGGCTCTGAATCACTGTGGTTAGTATTTATATCGCTTCTGGTATTTTGGTACTTGATGTAGCAATCGCACTGAAGAAATAGGTACTTATTCAGGGAAATGGTGGTATGGGCCACGGATTGGAACATAATAGCAGTGGGAGGGAAGTCCATTCTACGTCTAGGAAAGAAGCGGTACCTGTCTTGTGGAAGTTAACTTCAGGTGTTGCCCTGGTAGAATCGTATATAGATGGATGGATTACTTTAACATGTACCTGCTTTCCCTCAACTACAGTTTATACTCTAGAAAAAACAAAATATGTGACAGAGGAGCATGTACACGATTGGGTTTATGGAAACCTTCCCAATAGCTCTTTCATAGCATGCCTCAGTGTATAAATACAATTCCTGGGTTAATATTGCACTCTTGGAGACAAGTGCAGAATATTTATAAGACTCATTCTACAGCTTCTTACTTTATATCCCCGAATAGTTCTTCTGAAGGGGAGGATTTAAAAGCTAATTTTTTAGTAGTGATGGACCAGGAACAAGTGGGTAAATTAATGGCCCATCAAAATCTTAACCAACTGCATGGGAATTTGATGAGTGCAGGAGATGATAAAGGGATTATTGGGTTCTAGAGAGAACGTAACGGAGGCAAGAACAGCCTTGGAGAAGTGTATGCAATATAAGCTTGAATTGATGAAGGGAATAGTTAAGATAAATGCCTTGGAGTATACCTCTGTATTCAAAGATGTTTGGCTGTTAAACTAAGACAAAGGCATATTGTGAGGTCCCCAAATAGCAGTATAAATCCAAATTATGGGAGAGTATATACATTGCTGCAGGAAATTTTACAAACCTTTACATCATCTTATCAACAGATGGATGTAGAAGATGAACATAAAGTTTTAGTAGCCCAGTACACCTGGTGGAAATTACTCTCCCCTCACTGATGCAGGAGCATGCAGATGCTCTGCAACTTCCCTTTTCCATGGAATAAATAACCCAGGCTATAAAAAGTTATCTGAAGATAAAACTTTGGGCCTGGATGGACTTCTGCTAGAAGTGTGCTCTGTGGGAGATGAAAACTTTCTACATAGCTTTGCTCATCTTAGTTGCTAGCATTTTGCTATTCAGAATATTCCTTGACTCCTGGAAACAAGCTGCTGTTATGGTTATCCCTTAAGCTGGGTAAGGAGCCCTTGTATGTTGATTCATGCAGGTTAATCTTAATCATGACTTCAACATTTTTTACCACTTTATTAGCAAGTAGGCTTCCAGTGTTTACTAGGTTTACACCTAGATAAATTCAGGGTTTTGGCCTGAAGAACTGCTTTTGATAGCATGATAGAAATCTCTCTCAGTATAGATAATGCTGCTAAGCAGGGGAAGCATTTGCTTATGGCTATCCTAGATGCTGAGAAGGCTTTTGACAGTCAATTGGAATTTACTATTTAAGACCTTGGAGGTGGGATGTTTTTTCCAAGTGAAGCTTCAAAGTGGGACTTGACAGGGCTGCCCTCTGTCACCACTTCTGTTTGCCTTATATTTGCCGTCATTTGCAGTCTGGCTTAAGGAATTATTACATTCGGGTTTTAAGACCTGCTGTTATATTTGCCTGCCCTGGAGAGCTCTTGATTGGGTCTTTGCAAACATTTGGTAGCATGTCTGGGTATAAAGTTAATGCATCTACAGTGGATGTAGTAGGTATTAACTTCACCCCTTGAGGAAGATGATCAGGAAGTTAGTTTCTGAAATCACTGAATTGTATGACTTGTGTAGGAGTTACTAACAGATGTGCTGGAAAACTCTGCAATTGATTCCGGATTTTTTTACTTACAGAATTAAAGGTCCTCTTCAGTTCTGGAAAACACTGAATTTAGACTTTCAACAAAAGATATTAGCAATCAAATTTGTTCTTACCCCTCTTGCAAATCATACAAGTTTTTCTTTTCAGTCAATTTAGGAGTAAAATGATTTATATTTAAACAAAAAAGCATTTTATGGGTAAGGCAAAAGTCATGTCTTTTCATGGGATTTTCTGTCATTCCTAGGTGACACAGGAGGCTTTTCTCTGACATGGTGAATTCTTAGAACTGCCTTTCTTAAATGTTTGCATGAACTAGCGCCCCTACTTTACCAGACCTCCACAAAAAGACCCAGGATAACTTTCACTCAGTGGAAACATGGCTCACTGAGAATGTCTTAATACTCAACCCCAAAAAAAACAAGCTCCTGCTATTTTATCCCTCAACTATAACTGCCCCCACCTGCACCTTTACTATCCACTCAAATAACGGTACCCGCATATCACCTGAAGCCCAGACAAAACTACTGGGTATTACTATTGACAACAAGCTCATATTTGATGTACACATTAATCTGGCCATTAAAAATACCTAACAAAAAGCTAGGTAGTCTACAAACATAAAGCATTCCTGACCCATAATGCTAGAACTACAATTGCACGTACACACCTTCTCTCAACACTACTGTGTATGCCTCACCCATCTTGATTAACTTATCCAAAACAGAAATCAATAAAATGACAACCTGCTATAATTAGCCAAATTTGCCAACAACAGCTCCTACAGAACACATCGCTGCCTAAACCTAAAGCAATTGGGCTGTCTTTAACTACTAACTTATTTATAGTCAGCTGGTTACTACTCACAAGCTACTCTATCAACAAAATATATCACCTTCACTGGCTAACCTTGTCTAACAATATTCCTGTCATAGGCAACTCCGCTCAACTGACAAATTACAGTGAGCTGTTACTAGATCCAACAACCATGCTGGTGACTCCCTTTACTCTTCTTATGTGGCCAAAATCTGGAACTCCCTGCCTACATCCATATCCCTGATAACCTCCCTACCTACATTTAAAAAAGCTATCTACAACTACCTCGGCAACAAATGGCTATGTCTCTGTTCAACTCCAGACTAAGACCTGATCCACTCCAGTACTGTTGTAACTATTGTCCTAAACTAGAGTCCTATCTGTTATCTGCATATAAATGTATACCACATCAGAGGTATGATGACATGCATGTAACTTTGTTAGTATGAACAATGTAAAACTGTTTGACTATTGTAAACTGTATCTGCCTGTAATTTATACCTGTGTCAATAACTAGATACCCTAATGGATCTAGATGAAATATGCACCCAAGTTTGTAAGTTCTGTAAAATTGTCTCTTGGGAGCTTTTCTCCCCGGGCCTCCACTGAAAATGGACATGTATCCAGCTGGACTATCCCGGTTAACAAATGTAAAATAAAACAAATAAATAAAAATACTTAACTCTTTATGCAACTATACATGGAAACAGAAGTTAGTGCTGTCAAGCAAATAAGCTGGGACATGTTGAGAAATTCCCTGCAGTTGAACATATAGGGGCTACAATCCGTGTTTGAAGTTATCAAAATAAAAGGCTGTATAGAGAATATTTTCCCCGTAAGGGAAACTGTATGTAGAGTTTTGATACTAGCATGAAATCCAAACTGAAGACCCGTCCTGAAAGTGGGTATTAGAAACCATTAATGGATGACAATGATAAAGCCATTTAACTTGGAGGATAAAGATCTTTAAGTTTGTCCAGCTGTGATTGGCCATATGTAATTGAATGGCACAGTGGTGTAGCAGTAGCATTTTTGCCTCACAGCAAGTAGTTCTCTGAAGGAGTGCCTTCTGTGTGGAGTCTGCATGTCCTGCCTACATTTGTGTGGGTTTTCCCCCAGTACTCTGGTTTCATCCCACATTGCAAAGACATGTCTGGAGCTTTTTTCCCAAGGCCTCCACTGAAAATTGGCTTTGTTCCAAGTTGGACTTTCCTGGTAAACAAATGTTAAATAATGATAAACCCTTACCTGTCCCAACTGTTATGATAGTGCTGTCCTGGTGCATTTGCTGGTCTTGTTTATAATTTGAAAAAAGCTGCCAAACTTTGTGACAGCAAGTGAAAAATTTCCTCAGTAAAATCGATTAACGCTGTGTGTGCACCTCCTTTGACAGACATCACGCTTAGCACTGTGGTGACGCAAGTTTGGGGAGGTTCTTACAGCTGAAGCAAAATGGTTATAGTATGACGAGCATCGATGCAAGTTCAAACACCAGACATCTGTACAAAGCAAATTAATGAATATGACTGAATTCATTAAGTATTACCATTAGTTGGGTGTCTGTTTGCATTTTTATTGTTCAAAGGACGCTTGCTATTTGAAGCTTATTAGTGACCAGCAGAACTGTGATTAAAAAAAAAATGGATACAGACACCTACATTTTCATTTTCCCTATATTGTATTGGTACTTACATCAGTAGAGGAAATGGAAATATGATCAATTTTACTGTACTTTTGTGTGGAACCTGAGACTTTTAACTTCTACCCTTGACAGGACATCACTGAGTTACGCCCATCACAACAGAAGAGTAGAGAAGCCAGCAGCACTGGCTGTGATGGTGCATTTCTTTCATGACCTATTTTTTCAAGTAAAATTATTTTACTTGAAAAACAGGGAACAACCACTAACGAGATTTACTATAACTGTGGAACAGAATGCAAGCTATGCGTTTCATTTGGTGGCATAGCACATTATCTTTATGTTTGAGCTTACAAAACTTGGTTCAACCCCCAGAATCTGATTGGTCAATCTGGATTCAGTGGTGGATTGAATCCAGAGAGGGTGGAAACGCTTATAAGGGTTTGATAACCAAACTTTAGTTTCAGGGGTGCTAGATTACATGACGCACATGAATGTAGGCCAATATGGGAAAAGGATTTGGGATTAACCATCATTAGATTCATGGCACAGTATTCTATTAATTTCAGGTTATGCTAATAAGCATCATAGATTATATTTAGGCTGCAGAATTTAAGTACTTTACATCTCCTCAGTTTCTATACTCTTCCCCTGTGTGTTGATGTAGCTACTGCTTTTGGAACCTAGAGACATATCTTCTGGGATTTAGAACTAGATGCACTTGAGAGAACTGAAAAATGTTATAAACTTTGCCAAGCATCATACATCTATCTCCCTTGTGTCTAATAAATTATGATCCTTCACTGACACTTCTATAGAAGGAGCATAGCTTATTAAATTTAATATTGTTAATGGGCAGAAAAAGGTCCTTCACTAGATTGTGGATGATGATGGACGTCTGATTTTCGATTTCAAGCTTTTGAGTACTGAACCCAAAAATGTAGAAACTCTTTTTACAAAATGAGTGGCTTTTCATAGATAACGAGTTTGGGATAAGTGGCTTTTCATAGATAACGAGTTTGGGATGAGAGGTACTGCAATCTTTAGTTACCTATAGGTTTGAATTTGAGATGGAATTATAGTGGAAAAGACCCTCTAAGTTCGATAAATTCAGTTCTCTTTAACCTTTAATGAGGTTTAACAGTTGCATGCTGTATTGTGACATATATGCAAGTATTTTATCTTTTCTGATTTGTTATATGTTGGTAATGTTCCAAAATTTTTCACTTTTGGGGTTAAAAAAAGCAACATTAGGGAAGAGTCATTTGAGAGTGTATGTGCCAAGGCTGACAGTCCAAAAAGGGCCAGGGACAATTGTTTCTCCTGTGGGTCAGGAAGACGCATCTTCACCCTCCCTTCCCTGTCCTATCTGTTAGGAGGTAGGCTTTCGCGTTTTGTAACATAGTAGTTTACGATTACTACATTTTCTGTGGTTCAAAGAGAAATTTAGAGGGTATGGCTAAAGATGTGGTATTATAGGTGGTATGGCAAATATTAGAGGCCACGGTCACACATGACATCATAGTGAATGTGATTAGGACTATGTTGCAGTAGTATGGCAGTGTTAAGACTTGTTTACAAACTCAAAACAGCAATATAGGGTAACTTGTTCCTTTCCTAACAAGCCATTTAATTACACAATTGTAAGAAAAGCCACTTAATTTAATAAAGATGTTCGTCTATCTCATTTTAAGATGCAGCATGGTTATATATCCATCCACGACTCATTTTTCCCATTTTTGGACATGGGGTTGGTATGTCACTTCAACACTGACAATCAAGAGCCAAGGTTTACACCACTGGGTGGCTAGCTCTTGACACTATAGTTCTTCCACACCATACTTGTACACACATTTACATTTATGGTCAGTTTAGTGTGTCCAGTCCCCTTGCTACATGTCTTTGGAATCTGGGAGGAAAACAGCACCTGGAGGAAACCCATGCAAACACAGAGAGGACAAAGATCTCACTTCCATTTCTTTAATCCCCCAACTTTTTTGCAGCCAGTAAAATTAAACTTTCTAAGGCCTTTCGTGTGTGTTGGCAATTCTCAGCCTATATCCCAAATTCCCCTTTCTTTAGTTACAAGCGTTTGTTCCCTCAGCATTACTGCCAAAGTATCCTGTAGGGATTTTTTTTAAATCTGCCAACTCATTACATTGTGAAAAACAAATTCCCAGTTACGTCTCTTAACCTTACACCTCCAGTATTTTATGTCTGAGGAAGATAACGTGAAGTCTACTTGAGGTATCAAAATACAAATGCAAACACTCCTATGCAGGAAAAAAAATCCTAAACCTTCTGGGCTTTGTTCCATATTTGGGAACCTTACAAATTTCTTCCCTTTTGTAAATTGCTTTCACATTCTCTCTACTATCCTCATTTGACTCTTATAGTTATCCTGCAATATTTTATATACCGTTATAACTCCCCTTTTTTATCAGCAGCTTTTGTTCTAGACTTGATTAAAATCTGAAGCAGAACTGTGTCCCTTTCTTTTTGCTATACTCATCAGTTTTTGATAGGCAAGTCATTTTCCAACTTCCATTCCAAATGTCGTCTTAGTGTCATCCCAGTGTATTACCTTTCCCTCCTAAATTATTTTCTCCCAATACTGTGGTTCTTTTGATTATTTCTTCCAGTATGTTCTACCCCTTTGCCTGCCTTCTACACTCCTGCTTGGCAACATGCATGGGGTAGAATCTCCTTTCTCCATTTCCATGCTGGCTTAATTCTTAGAATACTTTCTCTTTATGAATATAATATTGCATGGTTGTTTTCTTTAATGACTTGCATCCTGAATCATGTATATAAGCCTTAACTGGTAGCTCTAAAATGCCTCTTCAATTCGGGGAACCCTAAACCATCTAATTCTATGGGGAGAATCAACTTATTCCACTTAACTCTTAATTATTATCCATGGCTTCTCTGTTTAATAAAAAGATGTCTGGCCTGCACGTAAAAGCTAAGGGGACTAAACTATTTACACTGCACATATCTTACCATCAATATCCATAATTAAGAGTTTCAATTTTCTCAGTTTTGTATTGTCTTTTTAGTTCCTTTCCACATACCCTTTACCACCATAACAGAATCCTTTTTTTGTTCCAAAAATCTTATTACGTCATCTTATATTCCCATAATTATGGTTATTGCTGAACCATTTCATCCATTTCATGTGTGGGTACAGCATTTACTGCTGTAGCCTTTGTCCTTTTTTCATTTATGTATATATCCAAAGACTTGAAATTGACTCCAAATGTTTTACAACACCATAATGTCTTTCTTGACTTTTAAAGAACCAGATATCTGCATATCAACATTTTCTTGAGTACTCTACAAGTTTGTACTTCAGTTTGTGAATCCCTTATTTTCTTTGCTAGTGGGTCTAAACATACAGCAGATAGCAGTGAGGAAAGAGAAAATCCTTTCCTGTTAAACAGCCTGTTGAAGAGGAAAACACCCATTTTTATTTTTGCTTCTGACCCTTCGTGTATTTTTAACCATATTTTATTAAAAATGCAAGTGATACTGTTGCCCTACTCAAAATTTCATCTGACTGTACAGAATGTTTACTTTGCATCAAGACATGTCAATAACAGAGATGTTTTCTTACACTGTGCTTTCCTCTGATCAGCACTGTTCTGTTAATGTTTTCCTCTCCACAAAAAAAACGCACTGATCCCTCAGTACAACTTTGGTAGTACCTTTGGAATTTTCTCTTGGTATACACATCCTGTTTAAAATTAAAATGTGCATGTATGAAGCTGTTATTGTTATGCAATATAAATGTTTACTCTAACAATTTTCATACATTGTAACATATAAATTCCGTAACTATAACTCTTCTGGTCAAACATTATTTTATATGTAATATTCCAACCAATTGTTTATTTCTAAGAAATTTGCTACTGCCTTTTTCTAAATATCACATTTCAGTTTCCTTTATATCCAAAACTTCCTTTATTAGGAATTGTATTTCTTTGTTGCATTTTACCCTTCATAATATAATTCAGTACTCTGTTTTTTGTCAGTAACCATATGGAAGTTTACATGTTAATATTGGGAAAGCAGTTATTACTCTGCATATTTTATATGGCAGTTCTTTTGAATATGTTCCCACTTGCAGTTTACACTCGCAAATTAATGTTTGTCAGAGTGATTTTGTATGCAGTTGCTGCCTCTCATCTCTGTCTGAACCAGTGTCACATTTTCCCAGATTTTTCACTTCAGTAAAAGCATTCAGTAACAAAAATAAATATATTTTCAAAACCTCAGCCTTTTTTAACAGAGCAAAACCAAAACTATATACTGCCTTGAAAAAGCAAGTTTCCCATCCAGATAGGAGCAGTTGCCCCAAACTGATGGTTGTACCCACAGGCTTAATCTGTTCTAAAGTTAGGGTTAACCATGCTAAAGTGTATGATAGAACCTGTTTTCCAACATTTATAGATTGCTATCTTTTCAGCTCATCTCCCTGATGTGAGAAAAAACTTGTATGACTTTAGCAAGCTTTAACTTGTAGCCTTCCAAAAAAGTTTGCTGGCCACCCCTTAGATAAAAAATGTGCTGTTATACTTTGCATTAAAGAACAATGGCAACTAAATGAAGAACTGTTCACTTCCCTGAGTTTCTTACTTAATTTATTATCATTGCACTGCTTGCCAGTTTCCTTTCAAAAGTTAAATGTTGTACAGAGTTGGCTTAATTCAGAATGCACTGATCATCCCTTTCATGATTAACATCTTGCACCTGCAAACTCCTTGTCTCTAGTTAAAAAGATTTGCTAATGACAACTTGGCAAAAGCAAGAATAATCCTTTTCACTTAGCATGCCCTTGTCTGTGCTGTCATGAGTAATGTATTTTTTGTTTCCATAAGAATTTGTTAATGGAAAAAGAAACATTTAATATTGTAAATATAAGAAGTGGCATTTTCCTGTTATATTTATGTATATATGCATACCTGTCAACCTCTAAGTGCAAGAAATCTGGACAAAGCTAAAATAATGAGGGGGACAAGGCCCACAATCAGGAGCAATTTTTAATTACTCTTATAATCTTAGAAAGTTTCTAGAGTGATTGGTTTTGTGTTTTGGATTTTCTGAAGGATATGAAATCAAAAACTCCAAATGTATGTTAACTGATTTCAATCCTCAGTGACTTGCCATTAATTTCCCAGAAAATATACATTTTCTGAGGAATAGACCAAAAATATGATGCAAAAATCTGCACAGTCTGAAAATCTGGACAGCGAAGAGGTGTGTATAATATATGTGTGTATATAGATATCTATACATACATATGTAAAAGCCTATTTGCGTAAAACTTGCATGTAGCTTAGACATCTACCTGTATAGTAATGGGGGCATGCTACATATAATATGACCAGTAAACGTTTACACTCCCCAAACAACCCAAGACCACAACAGTATATTAACTTTAAGTTGCTTCTTTCTGGCCTTATCTGGTTGTAGTGTAAAAGTCTACACAGCAGTCTCTGATAAAATCTGCTTCCTAGATGCATATATAAAATATCTCTAACTGCATATTGTACAGACATGCAATTTGCCTCATCAGATTTATAGATAAAGATAAGACAGACTTTTACTTGCGGTATAAGCTAATCTAATGGGACTGATTTACAGTTTCCACTTATTGACCAACTTCAGTGTGTTGCTGGACTTTTTTGTTCATTACAATCTTATAATACTAGTCTGTGGTTCAGATCCAAGGTATTCCTGATTCTTCTAGTCAGATCCTGGTCTTTTTTTTTTTTTACTGCTGCTGAAACTTTTTACTTTGGAATTATGGAAAAAGATTCACTGACATCTCCAGTTGGCTTTCGTTTGATCAGAAGATTGAGCAGCGAAGACCGTTTCAGGTTTCTGGCTCACTAATTGTTGGCTAAGCTTTTTTCTATCTATTCGAAATACTGCATTCTTTGTAATTCTCCATGAAAAAAAATACTCTGAGGCAGCTGGATATAGCAAGTTTAGTCATGTACTGGTCTGTAAAGAAAGTAATTGCTGGGATAAATGTGCTTCTGTTGTGCCCAAGTGTACAGCATTTAATATTTCCACAAGTACCTTGGTGTCTCCAGTTTCCCTTCTGACGCAGATTTATCAGAAGCCGCTCTTTCTGCTGGTATGGATGCATCTTGTGTCTTGGCTGTTTTCTCATGGCCAGATTTGGAGCATACCAGAAGATATGCCCTTTCAGTTAACAAATTCAGTTAAGGAACACCAGTCCAGTAGTTTGCCTGTCCTTCATAGAATTAATGTAGTCTATTCTTTCATGTTTTTGTGTAATGTAACATTGTTTTCTGTTTGATATTTCTAACTTTTTTTCTAACAGTTCTTGGGGAAGTCTCATGTTCGGCCAATTTTTCTTTCATTCCATCCTCGGATTTCCCCAATTGTATCAGCTGATCTAAATATCTACTTAATGCTTCTGTTTTCCCAGCCTCTTTGAATGTGTATATTTATCCAGTGTCTCCCTTTACCTCTATGTACACTTGATTTATTTTTTTCCAATAAATTATTGGAAGTTATCTGTACTAAAGTTGAAACGTGAACTACTTTTTTTTCTGAACAGCTGCAATGATCTTTCTTGTCATAACTTCCTCTTTTCTAGTTGATATTCTTGTACTTTGTGTAATATTTTTTTTGGCTGGCATCCAGGCAGTATAATTATTGGCTAGTAATTGAAATTTACTCCTATTAATGACTGTTAATTTTTTTTTTTTTAAACAAGTTCCCAGTTTTCATAATGGGAGAGCTTTAGTGCATGTACTGCTTAGTGTCCAAGACATCTTGGAGGTCTTGTCTCCTTTACTGACTTGAGTGCACTTCATATGTCTGGCTGTGATTAAATAAAGGTCAATGGCCACAGTAGTGCATCTGGGCATGTTTCACAGAAATGTACACTTGCCCTGCAAAGTTAATGAGTAGTTTAATTGAATGACAACAGTGGCAGTGTTTTGTCCACAGACTACCTCTTTACACACTTGCTTGCAGACACTTTTATCATGTACATCACAGGTGTCTATCAAGAAAAAAAATAGTGGTTATGGTAATGTAGTTATTTGTTACTGTCAGTCTCACTGTCTAGCATGAATAATCATTTTACAGCAAGTGCTGTAACATAAACAAATTTCCAGGGTACTTGCTAGCACTTTCCTCCAAAGTATATTAAAATGCAAACTTAATATTAAAATCCTACCCAAATGAATTGCTTTATAAGTGTTGAAGCTGGTTACCAATATCACAGACTTCTGCAGCTGAAGAAAGCAGATAATCTGATTTGCACAGATTGTAATCAAATGACAGCAGGGGACAGTAACAGCAGAGGATCAGTGTCTGCCATCCTGCACAAATGTTAGTCACGTTGTATACATCCCAGATACCGGATTGTGATCAAATAAAAAAGGCACAGTAATGCATCTCTGCTTGTTTCTCACAAATGCACAACTCTGCATGGTGAGTTAAAAAGCCAGCTAACAAAATGAATGACAGCAAGGTTCGTCCTCTTGTCCAGAGACTCTCCATAAATGGTAGTTGCAGCCACTTTATTGCATACTCTCGTGTCTGATAGTATAGAAATAAAATAATCATATCCATAATGTGTTATAAACATGTTGCTGTCAGGCATGTACAATACCTTGTAAAAAAAGGTGTGTGGTACCAAGGGTCCTTCAAGTTTATGTCCAAGCTTTAAAAGAGGAATCCAGTTTAATTACTTTGGCTGTAGAAACTAATGTTACTGCTATCACTAGTACTGCAACTTGTACAACCAGAGAAAGCAAACTGTTGCATTTACAAAGGCTATGGTAAAGCAGTGGTTATTCTCTTTTGGGAGCAACCCGTCTTCGTTCACAGTAGTTATAACAACTTTACTGACTGTGTACACTTTGTATGTCTGACTAGTAAAATATTGATATAAAAATGTCCACACTATTGCACGTTGCGTTGGCTTGTTTCAGAAGCACATTAGCTCTGTAATGCCAGCAAAATGAAAGTGGTGTTTACTCTGATCATACTGCAGCATCAGACTGTGTCCAAAAGCACACCATTTGGATACCCCAGATGTCTGCTATCATACTTGGATCAAATTATGTTGACCACAGTAATGTATTTTAAACTTGCTAGCCTTTCAGACAATCTGCCCCACTGACAGGTTCAAAGTTGGTTCATAGGCATGTGATCCATGGTAATTTTGAGGAGCTTAGCCCAGTCTCTCAGTTGCCCCAAAACGGTCCATATAAGTGACTTGCTGAAGGTGGTATAGTAGGCAGATGAAGGCTCAGGAAATTAAATCCTGTGTCCCAGGAAGCAGCTCATACCCTCACTCTTACATTAATGGCCTAAGAATGACCCATACTGGCCACCTGGGTGAAAGGTCAGGAATGCCGACTGCTAGACCATATGATACCATAGCCCTTTTATAAATGATTAATAGTAAAAAGACTAAATTACTGACAGAGCCTTCATTTCTCTTCCAAATTCTGATCTTTTACCACTAGTTAGACTACAGTTATGCTGAAGTCCAGCATGATAAATACTCCTTTTTCCTACATCTCTAGCTTCTTTGTTTCACTTAAGTATGGATACATTCCCACAACCACAAATTCTTCTGAGTTCTGAATGAGTGTCAGCTTGGGTGAATTTTGATTTTGTAGCAACCAGCAGTGCTGGTTAACACACTACAAATCAGTTTGAACTTTGCAGTTTTATTATTCCTCTTGATCTCTCAAACTTTTGGTTTGTGGCACATTTACAGGATTCTGCCTTCTGTGATATACCCGCAATGTGAAATTTAAGCCACCACTGTGTACATGGTAGCAGCTGAATCTGATAGAAGAAAATCTCATCTTCCAAGTCTCATGGAAATCTGAAGGATTCAATGCATTTGTCTTAGAAAATAAAACTTGCTCTTAAAATGAAAAACTGCAGGCAGCTGTGTAAAACTAAGTTTCTTCAGAGGTTTGGTGCTAGACAGTTTGTTATTGCAGCTAGAAAGCACTGCAGACTGCAGCTGTTTTTTCTAACATGGAGAACAGTATTTCAGTAAAAGGAAATCTGAGATTTCGTGTCTTCAGTTAATGCAGGAGATGAGATATTGTATTTAGCACTGTAACTTCTTGCTAGAACAGGTGTCAACCCTACAGGAGACAAACTGATCATGAACCATTGGGTGAGGGATCTCAATGATGTGGGATACAATATAAAATTCAAGATATTTGCCCCTCCTTCATAGAGTGCCTATCCTCCAAACCAGGTGTTCTGTATAACTCAAATTAATCTGCTTGCTTGTCTTCCAGAAATTAGTCTGCATGCGTTTTAAAACTTTCCCTTGGGTCATGCAGGGGAGGATTTCTCTTTCTGACTTTGTGTTTCCAAGAAAAGATGTATGTGGAAATTGATATTTAACCTTTCTGGATTAAACAAATTTCCAGTGGTTAAAGTATTGTCACAGGTACTTTATTTGGTAAATGTAAATAACCAACCCTTACTAATCTCCTTACTGTATCAGATTTTACAGTGTTTGAGGCAAATGAGCTATTTTCACAATTTCATTAAGTACTGCCCCTTGAAAACTTTCTTGTAACTGAAAACACCTGACATGACATAGTGAAAATGTATCCTCAGTTCTTCACTACCTACATGAACGTATAAGCCACCATTTCCATGCTAGTATCCTAAGCCCATTTGCCAGCTGTTTCTCACAGGTGGAACGCCCATCTTTTAAAGTTTAACACATTTGATGCTGTTAGAGAAACCATAATGTAAATAAGTAGCTTTTCCTCTAAAGAAGTATGGTGGTTTTGATTATCCATAATGCTTTGAATGTGTATGTAAGTTGCCATTGCTTAACGTAACATTATTTTGTGGGTATAGTTATAAGTAAAAACAGAGTCAACAGTAAAACTAAAATATCAAAAAAGTCAAAATCTTTATTTTGTTTCCAAACTACTTTGTACTTAAACAGAGTATATCCAGAAATACAATTAACTATAAAACATGGATGTATGAAAAATGTAACAATGCACTTGAATCATACAGGCACTCTTCTTTCTTCTCCTGGAAATCATTGTCATCGCCCTTGACATGGATGTTTATCTGCATGTTCCATTTTCCAAAGAATACAGAAAATTAATTCAGTACATAAGATTGAAACTTTTCTAGTTCACTTCCTTGCTCTTTGAACTTTCCACATTTACTATATTTAAGGGTTTAGTGCCATCCTTTGCCCATTGCAGGCTCTAGAGCATTTATGTATACCTGAATGACTTGACTCAGGCAAAATATTAGGAGGAGCTGCAGCTAAACTATGATTTATTGTTTCACTAGTTTTCAGGATTTCACTGCATAGAGTAACTCAGTGTCACCCCTTCACAAGTCAGATGTTTCCTGGGAGCAATTCTGGGTATGAAGAATTGCAGCATTCCTCTTCCAAAGGAAAAGGTGGCTGTTTTGATTTCTGTTTGCTCAGGATCATGGGTAAGGAATAGGGAGTCAGTCTGCTGACCATTTCAATCCAAGCCAGTAACCCGTATTTAAATTTCACACCAATACAGGATAGACCAAGAGGGAATTTTTATGCCACCCATCCAATTATCTGGGTTTATCTAGAAGGTGGCATGGGCATTATTTGTGTTTAATATGTAGCTGAACTGAGTGGCTCAAAAGGCTAAACAAATCCTCACAGAAAAGCCTAAGAAATTGAGTACAGAGGCTGGGCTGCCACTGTGTCCTGATAACAAAGACCACTGACCTTTTCAGTTAGGAAGCTGTAGTTTCTCAAGTTGAGTGATGTGTTTAGAGCATTTTGTTAGGTAATGGGTTTAATCAGATATGAGAAAAGGGAAATTAAGACTTGAGATCTAGAGGAGATGCCTTTTAAAATTAGATAAGCCAGACAAGGCTTTCTGAACTACTGAAGAGAGAAGATTGCCAAAAGATGAGGAATTATCAAGCAAAGTGCTTAGATCACTAATGACTGTATGTAATTGGAGAAGTTTATCATCTATATGGGATGGAAACATGTTTTCTTTACCAAAATTAACAGCAATGCATTATTTTCACCTTTAAATTCAGATTGTTGTCCATTCATCAGTTTACATGATTGTGCCCACGCTGGAGTAGGTGAGTCCATGAAAGATCTAATAGCAGCACCCATTTTACAGGCATCTGCAAAGCTAGGTAACAGTAATCAGAGTGTTCATGCGAAGATGTTAGAAATTGATGCCAAGTAGGAGAGAGCCCAACTCTAAGCTGTGTACTAACCACAGGTAATATCTTTTTTCTTTAAGAAGTGATACCTGTGACTCTAACCACATGGGTTCTGTCAGAGTAGTGGTCTGCCGTGAAGCATGAAGATTTATATTCAGATTTAGAAGTTTGTCAATAATGCTTGCATTAAGTGTCAAAGGCAATGGCCAGGTCCAGATATATTGCATGCACTGCATAACTACTATCTGGAAGAAATAAGGTTAAAGAGAGGGATTTTCCTTTGGTAAAGCTGAATTGATGAGGATCCAAACTTATCAAATGGTTATCCAGATGAATGTAGCACCTCAGACCTCATTACATAGCCTTACATATGAAGTTAGTGAAATTCATTGATCTCTAGTTGTAATCTTTCCCTCCATAACTGCAAGGACCTTTCTCAAGGATGTAGGTAAATGCTTTGCCAAGTCATCCTGGTCTCTGATATCATAGTGGTACATGCACAACTTTTTGTGCCACTGTACACCTTACCTTGTTAGTTTAATCCATTTATCCCCTTATTCATGGGGAATTTCATTGGTGGAAAGTACAAGTAAAGGCCAACCCAGAAATACCATGTGTCAAAATGAAAGAGGATCAGACTTTGACTAATGAAATCTCCAGATAAGCCTGGTGTGCAAAGTTTTCGCAAGAGGCCATTGCAACTGGAACAAGTGTGAAGGGCAGATAAGTAAACCTCAAGAAGATGCCAGCCATTATTTTTGTTTCAGTCTTAAGGTTGTTATGACTGGGCATCCTCATTTATCACCATACTTCAGTTAATGTGGAACATTAGCAAGAAGGGGGATCCTCACCTTAACAGTTTGTGCAGGGTAACAGTATTGGCCTGTGATGTGGTATCAAGACAGGACAACACTTATTTGCTTGCTGTGTCACTTCTGATTAGAATGTCTTTGTAGACTCTTTCTGTAGATGTTGATCTTTTCCCATGGAGTGGAGATTGAACCCAAGAGTTATTCGCAGACTACTTTTAATTTGGAACACTCCAAATATAGGCTTCTTTGCCTCCTTAATAAATTGCCAGATTCCAAAATTCTGCTCAAGGTACCTGTTCACATCATCTCTGCTGGTGGCAATTTTCTCCACCTTCCCCTAAAATGTGTCTCATTATCTCTCACTCTGTACCTTTATTTCCCAAAATATTGAAGAAAGCAATATGGCTCAAAGCCGGTGTGATTCTGGTTGCTCTGCTATGGCCTAGGTATTCCCGGTTGCCCTTGTTGGAGGAGCTGAGCAACAGAGATAAAGTATTTCTCTGTGTCCTTTGTCTTCAGTCCCAACAACAAGGAAACATGTTGCACTCAAATGTAAAACTGTTCTCTCTTTCAGGCTGGAGCAAAGAACTCTTAATTCCCTAGTGGAATTGTCCCCCAAGTCCTTCAGAGCCTGAAGAGGACTGGAAGCATAGTACTAGGAAATCTTGGTTACAAGTGGATCAAATTTTCAGTCTGGTGTAAAACTAACAGCATCCACTCAAAGGCAGCTTATAGTCAAACAAGATCTGTATCTTTACCCTTTTTTTTTTGGGGGGGGGTCCTTTAATGTGCATGACTATAACATGCACTTAAAAGGGTATTAAAAAAAAACCTGTGGGTTCTCTCCCTTCTATAAAACAGTTTTTTTACAGTTTACTTGCATTTGAAGCTGCCATGGGCATTGCTTTAGTTCTCTCTCTTATCCATGGGATTTCAATTTTATCCTTAAAAAGGTGGGGAAACTGTGTTTACTTTAGAACTGGCAGCTGCAGTTGCCTGAAGGTTCTCTGTTTGAGAACATTGTATTAGCAATCCCCTCAGCTAGGGGAATTTCAAAATTACAAACCCTTGTATGGAAGAGACATGATTGCCTTGGGACCTGTCACCTTTTCATAAGGGCCTTGCACCTGCCAAATTTCTTTCCAAACCCCCACAAAAACAAGACAAAAGTATTGCCTATTTTAAATGTACATAAACTGATCAGGATCTTTTTGACAGAAGCAAACATTTCAAGTAAGCTGACCAACTTTTTGTAGCATTCATTCTAGTTAAGCAAGGAAGGCCTGTTTCTAACTAAACCCTGTTTAAATGACTAGTACGTTGTATTGTCTTTTGTTATGCCCACCACAGAAAGCTGATCTAAGGTCAGTTTAAATTTGTTGTCAGAGCTGCTTCTCTGGGAGGAATCTACAGGCTTGCTTCTATGTAAAGCACTTCATGAACCTCATTCATGCCCTTTCTGGGTACTGCAATCTAAACAATTCCAGGAGCTGTGTAGAGCTTCCTAACTGCATTCCTTGCATGGCCTACTTACTCCACATTCTGAACATGTCTGTTCTGGGCATTGTTCTAGTTCTCTCAAGTGCAGGGCTCCATATGGTGGTTGTATTGTTGTGGGATCATACAGTAAGATCAGTGCTGCAGCTCCCTGCCTCCATACCTTTGGCTACTTCTGTTAGAGTACTGCTGTAGGAAATGAAACATTTCCCCTATTTCACAGAGTTGCATTGTCCCATTGTGTTTTGGATTCCTTTTATTTATTTATTTATTTTACATTTGTTTACCGGGATAGACTGACTGGATACATGTCCATTTTCAGCGGAGGCCCGGGGAGAAAATCTCCACATAGACAAACTTACATAGATTACACAGAAGTTAGCAAACCATTATAAAAACAAAGTGATTATATACAATGGCTTACTAGTGTTCCCTAATAGGGATTCTCAATTCTCATGGAAAAACACAATTAAAAGTAAGAGACATCACATTGGAAGCAGAGCTTGGTGATGTAGTTACAAGTTATAATTACAGAATATGCTTTCAGTTTACAACTTAATCAGGGTTGGTACATGGGCATAGCCAATTCACTTTGAGATACTGTTTGAGTTTTTTTTTTACAGAGACTTTTGGAGGATTGTAGGGTTTATCTAGTTTGGCAATGAATTCCAGGTTTTGCCAACTAAGGCAAACTGGGATTCACCAGCAGAGTTATTAGCTTTGTGGGTTTGGACCAGTAGTTTATCGGCTGACAGTAGGGATCTCAGGTTGCTATATGGCTTAATATTTTTAAGTGAGGGAGTATCCTCAGGGTGGTACAAAATTTTGTGCGCTATTAAGAGTTGATTGAATTAAGCTGGGCAGTTCTAGCCACTCTAGTGGTTTAAGGTTCTGGCCGAGGTGGGTTCTATAAATGGAGCCAGTGGCAAATCTGGCAATATGATTGTAGCTATGGGACAGCTTACCTTATTCGGATTTGTTGAAGTTTGAGAGTACAGGCGAGGCATATAAGAGAGTAGGTGTGATAGAGTGATTGCAGTCCTAGCCAGTCGGGTTAAAAATGTCTTGTTTCTATACAGTGATCCAAGCTTCTTATTGATGGTCTGTATGGTTTTGTTGACCTGTAGGTCAAATTTGAGATTGTCTATGATGACCCCTAGCAGTTTGGTGTGATGATCTGGGGAAATAGTGGTACCATTACATATTAAGAGTGAAGAAATCTTGGTGGTTTTCCTATCCTAGTCTTAAAAGAAGAAAAAAGTACACAAAGTACCTCTCTCCTTTATACTTTGTGTCCCACTGATATCCACCACATGAGAAGGTGGCACTGAATGTGGATTTCTGAGATCTCTAGAGTTTGGCCTAGAAGGTCAGACATCCACCTAAATGTCCACAGAGGTTTCTGTTACTAAGAGGCAGTCTGTGCTTGGCATACAAGGCATCTTCGTATCTTGTCGTAATGGATCTCTTGTATTTATGTATGCTTGCACATCTGCAAAACCAGTAGCACTAGAAACACTAGATTCAAAGATTTAAACTTTGCATACAAAGTAAGTAGAACATGCTGGTAAGACAGATGCATCTCAAATGATCCTTGTGGTGTGGAATAGGCTACCCATCCATGTGAAACATTGTTCATTCCTGACCCTATTCAAATGTAACCTTGGCCATTGTATGGGAAATTGTAATTTTACCCCCCGGTCTGGCCTGCATGTCTCTTATGGAGAGAGAGACAGACTGCAACTAAAATATTACCTAATGTCCTCCCACCACCGCATAGCCCTTGGCCACCTCCAAACTAATGTACCCCTCCTAATAGTCTCCCAAGGAACATGAGGATACAAGTTTCTCTTGCAGTTTAAATGTAGTACTGGTTGGGTAAGGTGGTAGAGAAGTTTGGAATAATCCATTTAAGCAGAGATTTGGTGCAGAAGGTTGTACTAGAGAGAGGGAACGGGGGGGGGGGGTGAAACAGAATAAGCACCATCATAATTGACTAGGAGAGCGCGGAGGGAAAGATTTTGGGAAGGGGGCCATGAATTGAATGCATCGGCACCTATAACTTTGCCAATCCTCAGTAGAGAGGAAGAGAACAGTTCATATTTTACAGTATAAATAAATGCTGTCATGGGATGACAGTGTGTGGAATAAGAAATAACTGTTCTATGATGTGTGCTTATAGAAATGTCATTGCTTTGTGTTTATCTTTGTGAAACAGAATGCTCAAGACACAGGTTAAAAATGTCCCGATTAGTTTCACATTCTGGGCCATGTCACTTTCAAAACTTTTCTTTGTACATCCTCTAGTTGAGTTAATACTGCTCTTTGTATTCATGCCATTTTAAGTGGCTTCAGATTGTGAAAGGGTTTTTTTTTAAAACTTTTTTACCGAATGTTAGAACATGTGCTTCGTTGTCTTGGTATTTTCATGCATATTGTATCTTAATGCTGTAAGATATCATCAGCCTTACCTTGTTTATTACCTCCAATCTGTATTTAGTCCCGGTTGTGGAAGAGAGAATTTTTGGGCCATTTCACCTATTTAACCAAAAAGCAAGACCTCACCATGGCTTAAAGGAAATGGAATTATTCACAGCTTATCAAATAAATGAAGGTGTTGTATGAAGTTCTTTCCCAAGCCACTGTTCTGGTGAAAAGGTGGTCTGCTGTACAGTGTTTTATAAATAGCACTACATGTAATTCCAACTATAAAATGTCTTATTTTAAATATAAAAGTATTGGTGGTTAAATATGGATGTTGCTGTACTGTCATATGTTTTTTAACTTACTTTTTCTTTTCTATTTTTAATTTTAGCCGATTCTACAAAACTGTATGCTCTTGTAGTGTTTTACCACTTAATATGTAGGAGGCATTAAGTATTGGGATTTTTTAAGTTTTGTTTATGGATTGAGATTTAACTGACTTTTTTCAAAACATTTGAGAAGAAACAGAAAACAACTTTGAAGATGGAGACCAAAGAAGAGAACTGTAAGAAGCCAAAGAAAGAGGATGCAAGTTCTGAAGATGATACTGACTACGAAAAGAATGATGAAATTCTAGAAGTTGGAAGGTCAGAGTGCTACAGTTTTTTTTCTATTTGCTATTTCTTGATTTTTTTAAACTCTTAATTTTGAATCGGGTGTCTCCACCTAGGCCAGATGGTTTAATCCATTCCTGGTTGTGGTTGTTTTCCATTTACTGTGTACAGACTTTCAGCCTTTCTGTTTCCTCAGAAAAGTTTTCCCAAGACCACAATCCGGTATTATTTGTCACCTCCTTCACTTTCCAGTATCTGCCACTTGTAATGACCTTGGTTTGCATGTAACAAGAGGATCCTATCTTCAAATAGGGTTTGCCTCATGAATCCAATTGACTTCTGTTACTAGTAAGTTAAGTATATGTGCTTAAGGATGAGAAGGCGTCAAGACAGCTGAGAGCCTCTCTATGTTGTCCACTTAAAGTAGTGGCATTCCTGCAGAAACAATAACAAGAAAGATTCAGGTAGGCATTACCTCTAGCAAATGCTGTCCTTTGCATGCAAGTGAGACATTAGAATGGTTTGTCCAGCATTTATAGCTGGTGGTGCATTGGAACTTCATATTTACTTTTACAGTATGTTTACATGGATGAACTGCCAGATTAGGGGTTCAGCCCTCTAGGATGTGTTCATCTGGAACATTAACATCACAGACAGAAACTTTGGTTCTAGGCAAGCAGAATGGGTGTTGTGTAGTTTTCTTATTTGCAATTCTCACCTGCATTGAAATCATTCCTTGATAGTGCAAAGGTGAGTGTCTAAAAGACAGCAACTGTAAAATGTCTTAATATGAAAAATTTTAATAGCAAACATTGGTTATTGCATTTTGACTTTTTGTATTTTTTAATATTTTACTTATTTTAGCTTTCCTTTCAAGCTCTCATAGTAATAGGGTTGTTTGCAACAGGTGGAATAGTGTTTCACATGGTGTGCATTTGCATCTGGCCATTTTTATTTCCCCAGGAATCAATAACAGAAGTTCAGGGATTTGGAGGTGTGGGAAGATGGTTTGTCCAGACTTAGCTAAATTCTAAAATACAAGCTACAAACCTGTCTCTCTCTTTGTATCGAGTCACTGCAAGCTAAGGAGAAAGGAATATATCTAGAAAATAGCCTTTGAGAACAAATACATTATAGTAGCTGCAGAAACAGGAGAGACTAATTGTCATGTCAGACTAATTTTGTCTGTGTAATGCCTCATACTTGTTTAACATTTACTTTCTCAGATACCTGTAGTGAAAAATTAATTATATTGTTTTCTAGGAATGTATTTTAGATTTTTTTATACTGTTAAAGATAACTGTGGCCTCTGTTACAGAGGTCGTGTTGCTTTCTTATTTATTATCCGTGGGATTTCATAAAGCCAGACATCTTGTCTTCTGGTTTAACATCCAGAGCTTTTGTGAATGCCTAATATGAGTAGTAGTTCCTTAATTCTCTCTGGAGCAATGTACAGCTTGTAAGGAGGACATACTCATGTCAGTATGTAGTATTTTTTGTTACAAACAGTTGTGCAGTGTTTGGATGGAACATTGTTATATTAATATTCATAACATTTGGGAATTAGCTACAGGCAAACATCTGCCTGACCAGCCAACTCCCAGAGCTCTGCTGATGTTTTTGCATAGACTACCTACTCCCCCTGTGCAGGGACACGAGTGCATCTTTTGGGGGGGGGACTGTCTGCATAATTTTCAGGTTTTTGCTGCAGGCATATGCTTTATCTTGGCAAGAAAGTTGCATTGTTGTTCAGTGATATAGAAGAAAGTCCTATAGTTCCTGTCTCCAGAAATCTAGAAATGTTTATTGCCCTGTTTTGAAATATCTTTGTTGCTTTAGTGTTATTTTCCTGGTTAATGATTTCCAGAGAAACGTTTTGATTTCACATGGTATTTTCCATGTAGGTCTGAAAAGCCATTGTGCCTGTGGGCATTGGATTACCACTTAATTTCAACTCTCCCAGTGTGAAAATGAACTCCAAAGAGACAGTAAACTTTTATTTGTGGGTAAATTTCAGTAACTGGCTAGTAAGTGCACTACCTGGATGGTAGCAAAAAAGAAATCCGGAGAACCTGAAAAAATAGATCTTAAAAGGTGAGGAAAAACACTGACTGGGAAGAATTTGTAGCTGTTCAGAAAAAAGCAGTGCAAGCACCAGCTTTGGTGCAAGACATAACTTCAGTAACCTAGAGGAAAAAAAATAAGTCAAATATATTCAAAGCTGATTCAAATAAACAAAACACAGATGGAGGATATCGGCTCAAAAGGCTGCATAAAATGGAAGAAGCTTTAGACAGATATTCAGATGAGGTGATTAAAACTGAAAAAATCTGAGGTCGAAATGAAGAAAACCTTGGCTGAATAAGACTGCTCAAGAAGCGATGTTTTAAAAATAATAGAATCAGTGGACAGAGCAAACCTGGTTTTCTGCTGCACCAGAAAAGCTGGAAAGAACAGATTGTATTAATTTTATGAAAGCACAAATAAGCAGCTGGACTAGTACCCCACAGCAGTAGTTAATTGAAAGGGCATGTCATGTGTATGCTCCTAACCTGGCCTTGAGAAAGCAACCTAGACCTTTAATAGTAAAGATGCAATCCTTCTAGTAGTAGCAGTTGATTATAACAAAACTGTGGCAAAAGGACAAAGTACTAAAAGTGGGAGACAGTGAGATTCAAACTGCTGTACCCAACTGTCTTTGGAATATTTTTTCCAGGAGGGACAAAATCATTTTTTTTTTACTCAAATGATTTTTATTTTGATGAAATACAATAATTTAGTACATTCATAACATTCAGTAACTATTTACAGTACTTGCATTCAGCCTGACACACAGGATTCAGATAAAAACATTTGTAGTTAAGTTAATTTATAAACTATGATCATTAAGAAGAGTTTGGTTCCATCTGTAGGGTATCAAATTCAAAACTTTCCTCCACAAACTATTAACCAATCGCATAGGAAAAGTTCTTAACTCTTTAGTTCTTTTCTCCATTAGTATGCATTTCTTCAGTGATGATATGAATTCCTCCATTGTGGGTGCTACATTAGAGTTCCATCTTTAGTTATACATTTTCCGGCTATTGCTAACATTGTCCACAACAAATACAGGTCATCTTTCTTCATATTATTACTATTAACATTCAATAAAATTAAAGACTTTGTCAAAACAAATATATCAGTATAGATAGCTTGAAGAAATGTTACTCATTCCAATATGGTTTAATATTAGTACAGTCATAAAAAATATGAGACCAGTCAGCATTAGTGGACAGATGACAATCTCCAACATAACTTGCTGTTTGGTTCATTTTTGAGAGTTTATCAGGTGTCAAAAAGGATCTGTGTAGAAATTCCCAATGAAAAATTATCCAGAATTGTGAGTAAGAAGTTAACTGAAAATAAAATCTTTGTTTCATCTTCCATTGATGATACTTGAAACCCTTTAGTTAGGTATTGCCAGTAAGAATCTTTAGGCGCTGTCTTATAGACAGTGTTATATAGATATGACAATTCATTTTTAACACTATTATATAGAATTCCAAAAGTCCAGTTTATACTTTTTGGTATGGTTTTGAAGGATGAGTTATGTATTATTCTACACAGATCCTTGATGTATGCTGTGACACTAAAGAACCAACCAGTCATTAGGGGATAGGCCATAGGTTGACAATATACTTTGTGTTCAAAGTTTGTTGGTTTTCAGTACATGCAACCAACAAAATAGGTTATTTTCCCATAAACCAAAAATCTGTGTTTTATCAGTGAAATCCCTTGTAATAGTAAATGGTATTACAAATCTATGCCACAGTTTTCTATCTAAATTTGTGTTAATGAATTTTCTAAACGCATCAAAATATTGTTTATTAGTGTTGGTTTAATTTTGTTGTACTATACTGTAAAATTAAACTTAAATAGTGCCATATCTTATCTTTGTTAGTTACCAAAGCATTATTTGATAATTTGCATTCATTAATATAATGGAGTGCAACTGTTTGCAATTAGAAGAGTATCTAGGATTTATCCAATTCATCACTATTTTAATTATAGATGCCTTTATATAAGTTTCAATCTCTGGGAATTTTAACCCCCCTTGTTCCCATTTTCTGATATGATGAGAATATGCCACTCTATTTCTTTTGGGGTACCATAGGAATTTCATAAAAGTTGAGGTGATTTCTTTAAGGATTTTCTTTCTTGGTGGAAGTATAAGGGTTTGTGCTATATATATAATATTTTAGGTAACAAAACCATTTTTAGCAGTTGTAACCTATCATCAACTGTTATAAACAAATTATTCAATTTGCTTATGAATGTCTTGATCAAGTCTATGGTTTTAGCATAGTTAAGCTGTAAGGTTTCCTCTATATTCTTGCCTAGGTCTATTCCTAAATAGTCTAGAGTCAAAACTTGGTTTCCAGTAATATGATTAACTGGAACCTGTATGTTCTTTTTTTTATTTAATAATAAATATTTTGATTTGTTGGAGAGTCCTGAGATTTTTTGGAAATTTGTTGTTACTATATTCACTTCACCTAACACTTAGAGTTGGGTAAAGTAAGACATCATCAGAAAACATCATTCATCATCATCTTTCGGCTTTTCCCATTAGGGGTCGCCACAGCGGATCATCTCTTTCCATTTCTTCTTATCCTCTGCATCTTGCTCTGTCACACCAACTGCCTGCATGTCCTCTCTCACCACGTCCATAAACCTTATCTTAGGCCTTCCTCTCTTCCTCTTACCTGGCAGCTCCATCCTTAGCATCTTTTTCCCAATATACCCATCATCTCTCCTCAGCACATGTCCAAACCAACGCAATCTCGTCTCTTGCTTTGTCTCCAAACTGTCCAACATGAGCTGACCCTCTAATATACTGATTCCTAATCCTATCCATCCTAGTCACACCAAGTGCAAATCTTAACATCTTTAACTCTGCCACATCCAGCTCTGACTCCTGCCTTTTTGTCAATGCCACTGTCTCCAACCCATATAACATAGCTGGTCTCACTGCGGTCTTGTAGACCTTCCTTTTCACTCTTATTGGTACCCGTCTGTCACAAATCACTCCTGACACTCTTCACCCTTTCCACCCTGCCTGTGCTCTCTTCTTCACCTCTCTTCCACATTCACCATTACTCTGAACTGTTGATCCCAAGTACCCTGCATCCTCACCATTCCTCTACCCTCCCTCTCATTTATGCACATATATTCTGTCTTAGCCCTGCTGACCTTCATTCCTCTGCTCTCTAGAGCATATCTCCACCTCTCCAGAGTCTCCTCAACCTGATTCCTACTCTCACTACAGATCACAATGTCATCTGCAAACATTATAGTCCACGGGGCCTCCTGTCTGATCTCATCTATCAACCTGTCCATCACCACTGCAAATAAGAAAGGACTCAGAGCTATTCCTTGATGTAATCCCACCTCCACCTTAAACGGATCTGTCACTCCCACTGCAGTCCTCACCACTGTCACACTACCCTCGTACATATCCTGTACCACTCTTACATACTTCTCTGCCACTCCTGACTTCCTCATACAATACCGCAACTCTTCTCTGGGCACCCTGTCATATGCTTTCTCCAAGTCTACAAAGACACAATGCAACTCCTTCTGACCTTCTCTGTATTTCTCCAATAACACACTCAGAGCAAACATCACATCTGTAGTGCTCTTTCCTGGCATGAAGCCATACTGCTGATCACTAATCATCACCTCCCTTCTTAACCTAGCTTCTACTACTCTCTCCCATAACTTCAAGCTGTGACTGATCAATTTTATCCCTCTGTAGTTACTGCAGCTCTGCACATCACCCTTATTCTTAAAGATAGTTATCAAAACACTTTTTCTACACTCCTCAGGCATCCTCTGACTTTCCAAAATTTCATTAAACAATCTAGTTAAAAGTTCCACTGCCATTTCTCCTAAGCACCTCCATGCTTCCATTGGGATGTCATCTGGGCCAACAGCCTTTCCATTCTTCATCCTCTTTATAGCTGTCCTTACTTCCTCCTTGCTAATCTGTTTCACTTCACTATCCCCACATCATTCAAACTTCTCTCTCTCTCTCTCTCTCATTCTCTTCATTCATCAGCCTCTCAAAATACTCTTTACATCTAGTCAACACACTCTCCTCTCTTGTGAGTACCTTTCCCTCACTATCATTTATCACCCTTACTTGTTGCGCATCTTTCCCAGCTCTGTCCTTCTGTCTAGCCAATCGGTACAGGTCCTTTTCTCCCTCTAGTGTCCAATCTCTCATACAATTCTCCATACACCTTATCCTTAGCTTTTGCCACCTTTCTCTTTGCCATGCGCCTCATCTCCTTATACTCATGTCTACTTTCTTCATCTCTTTGACAATCCCACTTCTTCTTCGCCAGCCTCTTCCTCTGTATACTCTCCTGTACTTCCTCATTCCACCACCAGGTCTCCTTGTCCTCCGTCCTCTGTCCAAATGTCACACCAAGCACCTTTCTAGCATTCTCCCTTACTAGTTTTGCTGTAGTTACCCAGCTGTTTGGTAACTCTCCACTGCCTCCCAGTGCCTGTCTTAACTCTTCCCTAAACTCCACTTCACAATCACCCTTTTTTAACTTCCACCATTTAATCCTTGACACTGCTTTCACACTCCTCCTTTTCTTGATCACCAACATCATCCTACAGACCACCATTCTATGCTGCTTAACTACACTTTCCCCTTCTCCTTCAGACTGGCCCTCCTACATAGGATATAATCCACCTGTGTGCATCTTCCTCCACTTTTGTACATCACCCTATGCTCCTCCCTCTTCTTAAAATACGTATTCACCACAGCCATGTCCATCCTTTTCGCAAAATCCACAATCATCTGACCTTCTGCATTCCTCTCCTTAACACCATACCTACCCATCACTTCCTCATCCCCTCTGTTCACTTCACCAACATGCCCATTAAAGTCCACTGCAATCACTAGTCTCTCGCCCTTTGGTACAAACACCATAACTTCATCCAACTCACTCCAAAATTTCTCTTTCTCATCCATCGCACACCCAACTTGTGGAGCATATGCACTAACAACATTCATCATTACACCATCAATTTCGAGCTTCATAAACCTCACTGTTAGACACACTCTTCACGTCTAAAACACTCTTGGCATACTGTTCCTTTAGTATAACCCCTACCCCATTTCTCCTGCCATCCACACCATGATAGAACAATTTGAACCCGTTTTCTAAACACCTGGCCTTACTTCCCTTCCATCTTGTCTCTTGTACGCACAATATATCAACCCTCCTTCTCTCCATATCAGCCTGCTCTCTTCCTTATACCAGTCATACTGCCAACATTCAAAGTTCCTACCCTCACTGCTATGCTCCTAACCTCCCTCCTCTCTTCCTGCCTTCGCCCTCCTCTTCTCCTTCAACCAACAGTAGCCCAGTTTCTGCCAGCACCCTGTTGGCTAACAGTACTGGTGGCGGTCGTCGTTAACCCGGGCCTCAACCGATCTGGTATGGAAATATGAAATTTTCGCACCATAAGTTATGTGGCAGAATTTTTATGCCGGACGCCCTTCCTGAAGCAACCCTCCCCATTTATCTGGGCTTGGGACCGGCACAAAGAAATGCACTGGCTTGTGCATCCCCAGTGGCTGGGTTATCCGAAAACATCATTGTTTTAGAACTATATTGGTCATATATATTTATACCTCTTATCTTTGGGTTATTACGTATTAAAATGGCAAGTATTTCTATGGCCAGAGCAAATAGTATAGGGGACATGGGACATCCTTGTCTAGTATCTCTAGTGATTTGGATTGCTTTGGAAGTAAAGGGACCTAATTTGACATTTGCTTCATTATTTTCATATATTTTCTTTATCATTGTTATAAAAAAGGGGGGATCAAATAACTGTAAGACTTTAAATAAACCCCAATTTAAGGAGTCTGAGGCCTTTTGAATATCTAGACCTATTATCAACGTTTATGGTTTCCTCTGTTGAGATAATCTATCAGAGTTGACTTTTTTTTTTTTTTTAAATATTATCCTGTATATGCCTGTTATGTATGAAACCAGTTTGGTCTTAATTAATTATTTTAGATATGGGTATTTTTAATGTATTGACAATAATCGACACAGTTTATAATCATTATCTACCAAAGACATTGGTCTATATGATTTGCAATGATTAGGGTCCTTATTCTCTTTTAATATAGGGGACATTAGAGAATATCCCCAAGGAGGAGGAATATTTACTAATGTTTGATCTCCAAGAAAGGTTTTATGTAGGAGAGAGATTATAGAAGGGAACAAACTAAATTTTAATAATTAAGCCATCTATTCCAGGTGCTTTATTAGACTTACTTCCTTTAATCCCATCTATAATTTCCTTTTGAGAAATAGTTTTTTGTAGATCTAACTTAAGTTCCTCAGGAATTCTTGTTATGTTGGGAACTATATTCTCTAACGTCTCACATTCATTTGTACTTATTTTATCTTTATGATGCTCTGCATAATGATAATTAAAAGCATCCAGAATGCCCCCTATGTCAGAGACTTTTTTCCTTTTCCCTTCATGAAAGATACTATCAATGTTAATTTTTGATTGTATCTCAACTTTCATAGATAGGTTAGGAGAGGTAGCATAAGAATTTAATTTCAGTTTTTCCATAGCTAAATAAGTTTTATGGGATAATATTTCGTTGTATTTCTTAATTGCTTCTATTTTCTTATCTGTAGCAATTAAGTTTTTAATAGATTTAAGGGATGATACTTAATTTTGGAGTTGCTGTAACTGAGTCCCATTCTTTAATTTTATTTTACCATATAGATGGGCCTTAAGAGATTCCCAAACCATAATTGTGCTTGCTTCAGGTTTATAATTAATCTCTAAGAAAAGCTGAAGTTCAGAAATTATCCAAGATTTAAAGGCTTTAATGTTTGTGATATATGAAGGAATCCTTGAAGTAATAACTAATTAACTGAATTCCAAGTGTATTGTTAACAACAGGGAATTATGATCTGAAAAGAGACAAGGTTGTATTGAAAAATTCAAGATTTTAGAATAAAGATCTTGTGAGATATACATTTTATCTATTCTAGTTTGGGTACCATGTCTGTAGTCCTGGTGTGAGAATAGTAACAAATTTGTCCCAAAGCATTAAAGGTATCTTTTAAGTTAAACATGTCTGTCCATTTTTTAACTGTTTGGCTAAGGACAATAGTCTAGGGGATTTCCTATTGGTAGTTTCTGTAATATCTGTGATGCAATTAAAATCCTCTCCTAGTATATTACTACCTTTAGAAGTAGTTGTAATAAAGTCTAAGTGTTTCTTAGCTAGTCCAACCCCCATACCTGGGAACCAGTATAAATTAACCAGGGTCCAAATTCTATTATTAAACTCAAGTATAACTAAGGCCATGAGTCCATCATTATTTACATGTTTGTAAATGATTTGGGAATTTAAGAAACTCTTTTTTTCCATAGAATTGTTACTCCTCATGAGCAAGTATTGTGTATTCCTTAGGGTCGCACATAAATGTGTCATTTATTTTAAAGTGTCTCTCTTGGAGAAAAACTACTCGAGCCTTGTTTAGTTTGATTACCTTAGTAGGTTGACTCTCTTATATGGGTTGTTTAAGCCATTGGTACTTAAGGATATCAAAATTAAATCTGTATCAGAATTCTTTAAAGCTGATTAATAAAGGAACTTGTATTAATAGAATCCTGTATACATAATACTCTTCCTGAATAGACAATAGATTAATAATTGTATTTCTATTTATCTCAATCCAAATAACTTTCCCCATGAAAGATAAAAGTAGAACAATTGTGTCAGGCATTTCAAAACTAGAAAAACAGTTAAATAACAAAAAATTAGCATAGTTCACTCTGATATAAACTTTAATACACCCTATACATGGAATGAGATACATTCTTAGTCTAGCAAACAAAACTAAATCTGCTAGACTACCTATCCCAACCATCAACCTTTGTTGGTTCCAGCCTATGACAAAGTAAAACAACAGAGAATATATTCTAAATTAAGAGAAAAGTGGTGATAAACAACTAATCCGATATTAATTCCAGTTAGGTTTTTAGAGGTGAGTTACATACACTATTAGAAATATTAAACATTTATACAGTAATTATTCACTAAGGAAACAAGAGACATATTAGGATATATATAATCAGAATTTAGTGCTTAATAGACTAAGGAAACATTAGCTTTATTAACAATCTAAATGATTACCCAGAATACCTAAGCGTGTCATCTGTATTAGTTCTAATAAACACTTCAAAATGGCAGAACAAATCAAAGAATCATTTAGCATTTGTATTTACTTGCCCTTTGAATAAATCTTATGACAAACTCCCACCAAATAAAAACTTCATGAGAGCTGGGTGTTAGCACATAGTGAGTGTATGTCGTTCCCAAAAGATGTTAACAGATTTTTAGAAATATTCCTTAAGACATATTTGTCCTGAATTAACTCCTAAACTTTGGAATAGCAGATGTTTAACTGACTAAAATAAATAATTAACTAGCATCAGTTAAAATGACAAAAATTAGTAAAAAAACATTATTTATATAAAACTTACTATGGATAACAGGTCTTAAAAGTGAATGACTCCAAGACAAAATTAAGATATTGATAACTGTAAATATCTACCATAGTAATTGGGTAATACTGAAACTTATAACTTGTTTGTTGTATTATCACAAGTCAAAGATATTACTGAGCTCTTTCCTTGTCATAAAGTGCTAATATACTAAAAGACATGACTTTATAATTAAAAAACATGACATCTGAAATATTAATATCTAGGACACAATAAGGAAATTAGCATATTAAATCAAAGGGTACTTTTCTGTTATCAGGGCAACAGTTCTAATGAGCTAGCAGAAGTGGGCATGCTTGGCTGTGGACTGTGCGGCAACCAGAAATCCAACCACTAGTTAGTGAGCAAATGGTAATACAAGTAAAGAAAACCGGCAATATAAAATTGCAAAAAGCAATTCGATTGAGCAGCCAACCTGCACAAGCTCTGTTAGGACTTCTGCCACTAGACGTCAAGTTAACAGGTGAGCTATGTCTTGCCCTGTTTATTCAGCTTAAAGGAGCACTACAAACCTTGTAAAAGCAATTAGCTCTTTCAGACCAAAATTTAAACTTTGCCTACCACTGTTCTACAGTCCCACCCATTGCACCAATTTTGTTTACATAGCCTAGTATGAACCTATGAACCTATCTGCCCTGTTGGCTTTCACCACCCATTTTAAATTAATTTTGCTATGCCCTTTTTCGAGGTTAGTATACTGTGACTCTGTCTAACAGTGACACAAGTGATACCCGGGGTAAACCTATGATCTCCCATCCACTCATAAAGATTCAGCTTGAAGAGAGTCAGTGAGGGACTCTGCCTAACCTGGACTGGGATTTTATTCCAGAGTGAAGGGAGCCTCTGGGTTATGAATCTGTCCCTCCAGCATGTCCTATTTATTTCAGTGCTGAGGTTCAAGTCTCTCGAGCGTGTAGCTCGATGGGATTTGGATTTTCGGAGGTGCAGCATGTCCATTAATTCCGGGTTGGACATGGCTTTATACTTCAGGCACAGATCGCCTCTGAGCAGTCGGTATGCCACTGAGTGGAGCTGGAGTTAACCGGGCAGCATATATGGCATCTGTTTGAGCCCTTTGATCCTCTTGGTGAGGTACTTTTGGGGTCTTTCCAGTTGCTGCAGGTGTCTGGTAAGGTACATCGCAAAAGGGGCATTGTACTCAATTATGGGCCTGATGAAGGATGAGTAAAGAGGCACGATGACCTCCCCTCATCTAGATGTGAATCCCTTCATGATTAGGTGGGCTATATAAAATGTTTTTCTAACCACTTTGGCCACGTGGTTGTCAAATGAGAGATTGCTATCAACTTGGGTCCCCAGGTCTCTAATGACTTCTTCTGTACTTAATGGATTACCACCTATGTGGTAATTTGTGGGCACTTTGTTTTTGCCAAAGGGGATGACTATACACTTTTTGGCGTTTAGCTTGAGGCCATGGCTCTGGCACCAGTTGTCTGTTCCTATGAGGCCCTTTTGGAGGATGCTTGTGTCGGCTGGAGAGTCGATTATGGTGCCCAGTTTGCAGTCATCTGCGAACTTGGTCAGCCACAGTCCTTCTGTGTTGGCCTGTACCTCCGAGAAATATATACCGAACAAGAGAGGTCCCAGGACTGAGCCTTGTGGGACACCACTTGTAACTGGTTTGGAGTCTGACATGGCTCCAACAATTCTAACCATGTGGGTTTTGTCCTTGAGCCAGTTTGCAACCCATCTAGTGATATAGGGGTTTATATTTAAGCTGGTGAGCTTATCTATAATGCCAGAGTCGGGTATTGTATCGAAGGCTTTTGCGAGGTCCAGGTAGGCTGTGTGGACCACCTTCCCCTCGTCAATGGCCTTGGTGACTGTTTCAAAGAAATCAACCAGGTTTAAGAGGCAGGATCTGCCCTTAACAAAGCTGAACTGGGTAGGATCCAGTGTCTGTAGGTCCCCAATATCTTTGAGGTCCATGATGATCCTTTCCATAGCTTTGCAGACCAAGCTAGTCAGGCTTATGGGGCGATAGTTTCCAGGATACGTTGAGGCACCACCTTTGTGGAGAGGGACCACTGTTGCTGTACGTCACTCTTTGGGTACATATGTAGTAAGGCTGATATTGAACAGTAGTTTTATGTTTGGGTTTAGCTGCTCTTAGAGTTCATGTAGGACACAGCCCGGGACACTGTCTGGTCCCATTGATGCGTTTTTTTGCTTTGGAGAGGGCAGCTCTTACCTGAGCATCTGAGATGTCAGGGGGGCAGCACTCTGCTGGGATATATATTTGCCCTTTTGGTGGGGGGGGGAGAAGTTTGCGCTGAACCTGTCAGCTAGGATGTTGTTAATGTCTGTGGGTTCGGTGTATTTTTTGTCATTTTGGACTAATTCTGAGCATATCTGGGAGTTCCCACCCAAGTTCCTAACATAACTAAAGAAAGCCTTGTGATTATCCTTAGTGTCCTGTGCAATTTTTCTCTCGAAGCTGGCCTTAGACTATTTTATGAGTGCCCATAGTTTTTTGCTAATACTGATCAGAGATGCCTTCCCTTTTTGGGATTTTGCTCTATCATGTAGTAGCTTCCTCCTTCTATTGTATAGTTTGTTTATGGCTGGGGTCCACCAGACAGGACGTCTGCCTTTGGAGGATTGGGTCTTGGTTTTATTTGGGATTGCGTGATCCATGCATTCCTGAAGGTGTTCATAGAATGCGTTCATAACAGTCTGGGCCATATTTTCCACAGGCCCGGGGGCTTTGAAGGATTCCACCTCAGTTTTGAGGAGTGTGAAATTTGCTTTAGAGAAGTTTTTCACTGTGGTTTTCAGGGCAGGGGGTGGAGTCGGGATGTGAATATCCAGTGAGATTAGTTTATGGTCTGATCTTACCAGTGAGGGATACACTTCTGGTCTGGAGCATAGAGTCCCCATGTTGGTGATCATCAGGTCCAGTATGTTTTCCCCTCTTGTGGGAGTGGTAACAAGTTGTTCCATAGCATTTGAGTTTATAAATTCTAGGAACCTTTGGGCTAGGGTGTTGGAGCTAGAGTAATGCTCCCAGTCTATGTTTGGGTAGTTGAAGTCGCCCAATATAATGGTGTTTGGAGAGACCTTCATATTTTCCAGTGTTCTCAGGAAGGCCGAGTGGGGTTCCTGGGTTTGGGAGGGTGGTCTGTAGCAGGCTATAAACTGGATGGCAGTTTTACCCACTGTTAAGTTGCACATGGATAGTCTCTGATGCTTCGTGCTGTACCACCAACCTGGAGATGTGGGTATCTTTGACAAATATTGATACTCCCCCTCCTTTTGTGGTTCGGTCCAAGTTTTGGGGCCGAAAAGCATGGTATGAGGTATAACCTGGTAGTGCTGGGGTGCTCTCGGGAGCCTTGAACCAGATTTCTGTTACTGCACAGATATCTATGTTCTCCATGCTAAGGAGAGTTTCGAGTGCATGCATCTTACGGTTTAGACTTCTGGCATTGAGTAGCATTACTCTTAGTTTCTTATCCCTTGTGATACCTATAGAGGTGGGTTTGTCTTTTGAGCCTTGCCTAAAAAAGGGACTATGGGGGTAGCAAGAGCCTTTGCCAATATCTGAAAGCCCAGGGGTGACAGGTGCAAGCTGTCCCTAGCGAAGCATCGTGGCTTGTCGAGCATGTCATCCCAGGCTGACAGGCATTGGATCCCCTTTGAATGACACCAATACTTAAGCCAATTGTTGAAATTGATCATCTTGTCTTCATATTGTGGCATCATTCTTGGTGAGGGTAAGATGCTACTCGAGGTCAGGGTCATACCGGCCTGGGCTACATGCTCAGAGTGCTCCTCTGTCTCTCTTCATGTAGTCCAGGGAGGTACGTCTCAGGTCATTCACACCAGCATGGACAATGAGTCATATTTGTACTTGCCTTGGAGTGACCTGAGTGCTTGTTATGTGGCGGATCCTAGCACCCGACAGGCAGCTCACCGTGACCTTCTTGTTCAGCCTGGTGAGCAGGACGTCAGTGTGCCTGACGATAGTCACCTATTACAAGTGTATCAGGTGTGTTGTTTAGCCTTGAGGGCTGTGACTGTTCGGCACACTGACTTTGTGAGCTATGTGTTGCACGTGTTTTGTTTTGGGGTAGCGGTTGCTTGGGTGTCTGCTTTGGAGGTCTCTGCTGCTTAGGCAGATTTTTATTTAGAGCCTCCGAGTATGTTTTTGTGTGTGTGTTTGGTTTGCTGTCGTGGTAGGTCTATGTGAGACTGGAATTGTAGTGAGTGTGGTTTCCTTCTCCTCCTGACTGGTTTCGCCAGTACTGAGTTGAGAGAGCTTAGCCTCCAGTATGGCTATATGGTTGCATCTCTCACATATGTTGCAATTTGTTGGGAGGAGGAGAGGGTTGTCTGTGTACATGAGGCAGTTGTAACATTGCCTCAAGATTCCCAGATTCACCAGCTGGACCGGAGAGGAGATTGACAACTGACCTTTGGACATGCTAGAATAGTATTGGGAATTCCTTTATAATTGGAAAAAAAGGGCCAGTGGGGAACGAGGTACTCAAGGAGAGTTTGTGAGGGTGTAGTGCTTTTAATATTTTATTGCTGACTTATATAATTGCTTTAGTGAGCAAGTGCCAGGTAACTTAAATGCGCAATGTGTTACAGGTAACTTAAATGCAAAAGCAACAAACAGTAACTTTCTTTCAAGTGAAACAAGGAAGTAAGTACAGTAAGCAGTGCAGATATCACTAGGGATCCACAGAAGCACTGAAAAGCCATGTTTTAGTTGGAATTAGCATTTCAGGGAAATAACAAACAAACAACAAGCATACAAATAAAGCTAGATTCAGCAGGCCTGGATCTAGTCTATGCTACAGCAAACAAAGTGTACCAATTTCAGTAAGAAACAGTTCATATATGCAGGCACTATAAGCCTTAAACCAGAAATTCCCAGCTCAGAAGGGCAGAGTCCAGCCTCTCCTCCCACTAGAGTGCAGACCACGAACCTTCTTAATGTAAAATAACTGGCCTGAAGCCCAAGTGCTTAAACCAGAACTAATATACTTTTAGAATAACGGACACTAAGCCCTCAATCAGCAGTTCCCAACTTAGAAGGATGTAAGCTACCTGTCCTGCCACTACAGTGCAGACCACAAACCTTCTTAATGTAAAACTGGTCTGAAGCCCAAGTGCTTAAACTAAAAGGCTTAGAATGAGTTACACCAAGCAGTAATGAATACAATTGAGTACTTTTAAGATGACGCAAAAGCAAAATAAAGTAGAAAGAAACACAAATACAGTAAAAGCAGATATTTTTTTTTTTTTTTTTGAGTGAGCAAATGAGATGGGCCCAGGAGTTACAGGACAGAAACAAGTGCAAATTCAGGCCTTCAAATCAGAAAGTTGAGAGAGATGGAAGACCGCCCAAACGGCCAATAACTACAAATTCTGGGCCAGAACCACTCTTTATGTGGTAGACAGGTTACCTAGTGCTTACCACTCCCACTGAAAAGCTAGAAGGCTTCCCTCCAACACAGAAAGGCTTTGGGGCTCAGAAGCTTACAAATAGTCCTGGATACAGCAAATCTGTATCTGGAACACTAATTACAGGAAAGGTAGGAACAGGCTTACAATTTTTTTTTTTTTCAGAAAAGTAGCAAAAACCGTAGTAAAAACAATTCACATGCAGTGCAAGCTGGCACACTTGAGTATGTAGCAATATTAGTCCACACACAGTTTGAAAAAAAATGTAATTAAATTAAAAAGGACTAAAAGCAAGTGCAGAAAGAGTTTATTAGGTGGAATGCGGTAAAGAGTTGGGACTGGGGGAGTGTCCTAGATCAAATCTACAGTGGGGCGGGCACTGCAAAAGCCACCAAATTTAAACTACAACCAAGAACAGGGGGGGGGGGGGGTTTCAACAGAGACGCGAGGAATCGGAGTGCAAATTATAAAACCAAAAAAATATATACTGATCTCTGTATATTTGCAGAACACTAAGACAACAGATATCTAAGCAACAATTTAGCTCTATAATACAGAAAAATATATTCAGCTCTATATATTTGCAGATAGTCTTGTAAGGCTGTCTCTCAACACACAGGTTCCACTTTAAATGCAGACTGCTGCTATTAACCGTTCAAATTAAAGGAACCTTAAGTTAAAAACACACAAGCAATAGAAACCAAAATGAGGGGGGGTTGGGGAAGAAAGTTTCAACAGAGATGTGAGGAATCAGAGTGCAAATTATAAAACCATAAAAATATATACTGATCTCTGTATATTTGCCGAACACTAAGACAACAGATATCTAAGCAATAATTTAGCTCTATAATACAGAATAATACAGAAAAATATACTCAGCTCTTTATATTTGCAGATAGTCTTGTAAGGCTGTGTCTCAACACATAGGTTCCACTTTAAATGCAGATTGCTGCTATTAACAGTTCAAATTAAGGGAGCCTTGAGTTAACACACAAGCAATAGAAACCAAAATGAGGGGGTGGGGGGTGGGGAAGAAAGTTTCAATAGAGATGTGAGGAATCCGAGTGCAAATTATAACACAAAAAAAATATATACTGATCTCTGTATATTTGCAGAACACTAAGACAACAGATATCTAAGCAACAATTTAGCTCTATAATACAGAATAATACAGAAAAATATACTTAGCTCTATATATTTGCAGATAGTCTTGTAAGGCTGTCTCAACACACAGGTTCTACTATAAATGCAGACTGTTGCTATTAGCCGTTCAAATTAAGGGAACCTTGAGTTAACAACACACAAGCAATAGAACCAAAATGAGGGGGGGTTGGGGAAGAAAGTTTCAACAGAGATGTGAGGAATCAGAGTGCAAATTATAAAACCACAAAAATATATACTGATCTTTGTATATTTGCAGAACACTAAGATATCTAAGCAACAATTTAGCTCTATAATACAGAATAATACAGAAAAATATACTCAGCTCTATATATTTGCAGATAGTCTTGTAAGGCTGTCTCCCAACACACGGGTTCCACTTTAAATGCAGACTGCTGCTATTAATAGTTCAAATTAAGGGAACCTTGAGTTAACACACAAGCAATAGAAACCAAAATGGGGGGGGGGGGGTTCAACAGAGATGTGAGGAATCAGAGTGCAAATTATAAAACCAAAAAAATATTTACTGATCTCTGTATATTTGCAGAACACTAAGAGAACAGATATCTAAGCAACAATTTAGCTCTATAATACAGAACAATACAGAAAAATATACTCAGCTGTATATATTTGCAGTTACTCTTGTAAGGCTGTCTCTCAACACACAAGTTCCACTTTAAATGCAGACTGCTACTATTAACAGTTCAAATTAAGGGAACCTTGAGTTAACAACACACAAGCGATAGAAACCAAAATGGGGGGTTGGGGGGGGGGGGAAGTTTCAATAGAGATGTGAGGAATCAGAGTGCAAATTATAAAACCAAAAAAATATATACTGATCTCTCTATATTTGCAGAACACTAAGACAACCGATATCTAAGCAACAATTTAGCTCTATAATACAGAAAAATATACTCAGCTGTATATATTTGCGGATAGTCATGTAAGGCTGTCTCTCAACCCACAGGTTCCACTTTAAATGCAGACTGCTGCTATTAACAGTTCAAATTAAGGGAACCTTGAGTTAACACACAAGCAATAGAAACCAAAATGGGGGGGGGGGTTGGGGAAGAAAGTTTCAACAGAGATGTGAGGAATCAGAGTGCAAATTATAAAACCAAAAAAATATATACTGATCTCTGTATATTTGCAGAACACTAAGACAACAGATATCTAATCAACAATTTCGCTCTAGAATACAGAATAATACAGAAAAATATACTCAGTTCAATATATTTGCAGATAGTCTTGTAAGGCTGTCTCTCAACACACAGGTTCCACTTTAAATGCAGACTGCTGCTATTAACAGTTCAAATTAAGGGAACCTTGAGTTAACAACACACAATTAAAACCAAAATGAGGGGGGTGGGGAAGAAAGTTTTAACAGAGATGTGAGGAATCAGAGTGCAAATTATAAAACCCAAAAAATATATACTGATCTGTGTATATTTGCATAACACTAAGACAACAGATATCTAAGCAACACTTTAGCTCTATAATACAGAATAATACAGAAAAATATACTCGGCTCTATATATTTGCAGATAGCCTTGTAAGGCTGTCTCTCAACACACAGGTTCCACTTTAAATGCAGACTGCTGCTATTAACAGTTCAAATTAAAGGAACCTTGAGTTAACAACACACAAGCAATAGAAACCAAAATGGGGGTGGGGAAGAAAGTCTCAACAGAGATGTGAGGAATCAGAGTGCAAATTATAAAACCAAAAAAATATATACTGATCTCTGTATATTTGCAGAACACTAAGACAACAGATATCTAAGCAACAATTTAGCTCTATAATACAGAAAAATATACTCAGCTCTATATATTTGCAGATAGTCTTGTAAGGCTGTCTCTCAACACACAGGTTCCACTTTAAATAGTTAACCCTGCAGTTTGTCTTTTTTTTGCCCCCTGTGGAGTTCAATGCCATTCTTTTGATAACCTGTACTTCATGTAGATAACTTATTCATATTTTTTTACTTCACATTCCAATCTTTTAATTCTGTATACTTTTACGATGACTGAAAATTTGCCGTCAAAGTTTTCACTTTCAGTTATTGAAGCTAAGGGTACACATGTGCAATAAGGAAGAAGTGGAGGTTGTTTAGAAATTATTTAATAAGCTTATCTCATGTTCCTAACCATCATTCTTAGTGAATGTTTACAATTTCATGATGACATTGTACAGAAGATAAATTATTAGTAAACTGACTAGGACTTTAACATTTTGCACTGTCTGTTTTTTTCTGTTTTGTGGCAGAGAGCAGTAACTGCTGAATGCCTCTAACATTTCCATATTTGCTGTTGCAATTGCAGTTGTGCTTTTTTTCCCTCGTCAAACGAGTTCTCAGTTCATCCATGAAAGGTGAAAAGGGTGAGTTTCAGTGTGTTTGTCCATTTCACCATTAAACTGAGCTTGTATCCTCTTGTTAGTGATCAGACAGTATAGCTTTACTGCAGATAACTCTTTTTGAGAATCTCTTCTGAATATATAAACTGCTTCAACTGTTGCCCCAATAATGGAAAAGTACCATTCAAAGTAATTCTAGTTTAATCAAAATTATTCATACATATATTTGCTAGGATTTAATATGGTGTTTGAGTATCCTTACAGTTATTACCATTAGTCATAAGCATTTCCTGTAAATGTATAAGTCTATACTAAACACTTGCTAATTGCATAGAAAAGCTATTTATAAAGATCTGTTTATAAAACAACTCCAGTATATTCACTAGAAATAGTGGCTATAATTAACTGTTTACAAGAAAAATAGCATTTCTGTATATATTTGATCACTAAATATAATCGCTGTTATAAAAGGGAACCATCAATATGTTTGCAGACAGTGTAGCTCATAATTCTTGTAAAAGAAGCCTACTATGCTATATTATACGATGACTCCCAATTAATATTCAAAAACGTGCACGCTGATTGGTCAGCGTGCACGTTGTAAATCAGAGTTATAGTAATGGAAAAAGGTCCGGTCGCCTGGACTTTTTCCATTACTATAACACTTTTTTTTTTTAACAGCAACGGAGAACGCAAGATCTCAGTTGCTTCACACTGTCTCACTATGTTAAAGGAGTTTAACACAGCTTTAAAAAAAGCAACGGAGATTCTCCGTTGCTTTTTCTAAAGCTGCCTTGCTATGTTAAACTCCTTTAGCATAGCGAAACAGTTTGTAAAAAGCAACGGAGATCTTGCTTTCTCCATTGCCTTTTTCAAAACTGTCTTGCTATGTTAAATGGGTTTAACATAGCGAGACAGCTTATAAAAAAGCAACAGAGATCTTGCTTTGTCCGTTGCTTTTGCCCACAGCTCTGATGTACTTCATAGGCTTACGCATGCACAGTACATCAGAAGTGCCGCAGAATACCAGACAGCTGCGGAAGGGCAGCAAGAAGGCATTATACAATGCTATTATTTAAGAAAAGTAATTTTTTTTATTAAATAATGTCATTGTATAATAGCAATAACCCACTTCTGGGTGTGGGTAATGCTGGATTTACCCATGGTTGGCTTTGTCTGGCCACTCGGGCTTCGCCCTCATTACCAAACCACACCAACCATGGGTAAATCCAGCATTACCCACACCCAGGCGTGGGTTATTGCTTTATTAACCAATCAGAGACTTGACATTCACAATTAGGCTTGCATATACACAGATGTAATGTAATCTGATCTGCATGCATGGAATGCATGATGTCATGAGCTAAGTAAGAAAGCTTCACTTCTTAAATTTCAAACAAACATTTTCCCGCCCAGCATACTACACAGTACAGTTTTCTGACTTCATTTTAACTGTCACAATGTCTGCTTAGTTACAAATACAAAGTTTAACTGTCAGATACTTCCAAACAGTAAAATAACATTCAATGCTAATGAGAGTGAAAACAGTACTTTAACATTAAACTGTACAGGAAACATAACTTGTAACCATTTGAAAACCTTGTGCCATAAAACATACAAGCATTTAACTGTCAGACACCCAATTTGTGTCAAAAGATGGTAAATGGCTTTTTATTCACACAGGTACCAATATATGTTCTGAAACAATCAGAAGTTATAAATATTAAAAAAAAAAATTATTATATATACTAAATCATAGATATGCCCTGTTATCCAAAACAGTTTTGACAAGTAATCTAAACATGACTATGCCTTTGTAATAACAGAAGAACATTTAGCAGGGCAAAGGGCTATATATTATTTGAAATAAAGCATGTCCTCATAAGGTCATAAAAGCAAAGATAGCTTACTGTTCAGTTATATCACTCAATAAGCCAGTAATATAATAATATACTAAAAGCATAAACAGTTACTTAATTTGTATATGAACAAAGAAAGTATAGAAATGAAAAAGCAAAAAGAGAAAAGCAATAAGAAACATATTGTCATGACATACCTTACTTGAAGATTTAGCAAGTATCAAACAAGTTAAAGTTCAGTTGCAGTAGATGCTTTGAGAGATTTAGTGGAAACATCAATCTTTGACTCAGTTTTTTTTGTTTTTACTTTTTAACATCAGTCCAAGAAGATTTATCAGTAACTCTCTTCAGAGATGCAGATGCCCATTCCATAGCTTCAGGTAAGGAAATGTTATTTTTAATAAAGGCAGTGGCTTCCTCTAGGACATTAAATGATCTAATTTCACTCTGATATAGAATTATTCTGGCAGGAAAGACGAGCTGAGTTTTTATGTTGTTCTTTATCATTTTTATTAATGGCCAACCTTTCTTCCTCTGTTTAAAACCCTGGTAGAATAGTCATCATCAAACCTAATTGGGTTTTGATTAAATTTTAATGGACTTTTCCTCCAGGCAGATTTTAGGACCAACTCCTTGTCCAAATAAGATAGAAACTTTGACTATTGATCTGAGAGGAGTGGAGGAGGATGTTGACACTGGCTTTCCTAAAGCTCCATGAGCCCTTTCAATACCAAAGGGCAGACCCTCATTTAAATCTAAAATCTCTGGAATCCAGGTTTTCAGGAAAGAAATTCTATCTTCTCCTTCAGCTCTCTCAGGAATGCCAAAAATCATATTTTCCTTCTCTCCCTGTTTTCCAGGTCATCCACTTTGAGAAGCCAACTGTTTTGTTTGATAAGAAAATCTTTCTGGCTTTCTCCTTCCTTCAGTCTTCCATCAAGATCATCAGGGATTCTTCTAAGTGTGGTATTCTGGATTGATGCTGCTGTATAAGTTACTTGAGAGAATGTTTGTTTCTGACAATTTTCAACCAAATGGTGTTGAAGTGCTGAAGTATAACCAAGTAACAAGTAGTAGCACAACGTTGCGAGTCCACAGATGGGATTTATTAGTACAAAATACACAAATAGTTAAGCGCTTTCATCAAACAGTATGACTTTGTCAGAATTTTCCTTGAGTTTTTGTAAATTCTCCTTAACATCATCCATTTTTAGTGAGAGTTCTTGTAGAGCAGATGTCACAAGCTGCATTTCTTTTTTTAAACCCATGTCAGATTACGTCTTTGAAGTGCTCAGCTCCACAAATTATATATTCTCCTTTATAATTTGATAAGAAAAAACTTTCCTAAGTTCACCAAAGTTACTAATAATATAATTTATACTTTCATCTATCCATTCTAAGTATTTTTGCTAAAATAAAAGTTATTTCCTGTTTTTTATATTAATTTCGTGGAGCTCTGAGAAACTGCTGCTATCAGTTGGCCGTCTTGGCTCCACCCCCGACAAAATCATTTTCTGATGCAGAACATGCTACGGAGGAAATACAAAAGTGTGTCTAACAAAACTTGAGCTCTGAAACAAAAGGATATTCTGCTGCTTGTTCTTCTGGTAATAGACCATAGAGAAGACACTACTAATGAAACATCTTCCAATGTTTCAGTGGAAAATACTTGAGATGCAGAAAAAAGTATAAGAGTTGACTAGAATATAAAGTACATTTGTGTAAAATCTTACTATAACAGTAATGTCCTTTTCACTGTTGCAGTATTTGTTAAGGTGGGATGTCCCACCCTGGTCAGCCCGTCATTCGGCCAGTATAAATAAGCTTAAAATAAATCTTTTTTTCACTGTATGTCACTTTTATGCTCCTCACATAGAACATGGGGCAGAAAAAGGATGTATGGATGCAACTACCTAGAAATGAATTGCCCCAGAAGGGACTGTTGTCACAGGACAAAGGAGTTCATGCACATCTAGAAGGAAAAATGTAGAAGAAACGAATGGGGTTGGAGGGTAGGAGCAAATACTGCAACAGTGAAGAGAAGTACGTCTACTGCTATGGTAAGATTTTACTCAACTCTGTACTACATCTTTCTACATCACTGTCACAGTATTCATTACAGAAAGAATAAAAAAAAAATCAAGAAACAGAATGGGAGGTGGAAGGCTGAGATGAGTCCTCAACAAACCCACATAAAATGGATTCAGCAAATTCTGTTCTGGCCCTAGAAACCTTATCCAATGTATTCTTAGAAAAGGTATGCACTGAAGACCAAGTAGCAGCTTCAAGGGTGGAATTGTTGTCCAACCCCTTGAAGAAGGCACCAGAAGAGCAACAGCCCTTGTGGAATGAGCTCGTAACAGAAGCACAGTTTTACCATGAAAAGAATAACAAAAGGAAATGGCCTTAGATACCCAGGAAGAGATGGTTTGCTTAGAAATAGCCAAACCCAAAGACCGGGGATGAAAGGAAACAAAAAGCTGATCAGATTTGTGAATAGTCCTAGTTTTGTCCAAATAATACCTGAGCTGTGCAAAATCAAGTTATGCAGGACCCTCTCAGTAGCAGACTGAGGAGAAGGGGAAAAGGAAGGGAGTTCTATTGACAGATTCAAGGACAACTCATTGACTACCTTTCATGTAAAAGGATTAGTATGAAGGGACACCATGTCACTTTAAAAAAAAATAAAAAAAATAAAAAAGGAATGGTCATAAGGGCCTGTAGCTCAGAAACCCTCCAAGCAGAAGAGCCAGCAACAAAACTGTCTTCCAGGTACAGTACTGCAAAGAAGCAGAATCTGCAGGCTGAAAAGGAGCTTGAGTCAATTTTTCCAAAACAAAAGGAGGAATAGGCTTTCTTGGAGGCCTAATGTGTAGGACACCTTTAAGAAAGTTCTTGACCTCAAAGCAAGAAGTTAAAGGGAGGATTGAAGGGCAGGCAAGCAGAAATGGCTGACAAATGGGCCTTCACAGAATAGGCCAAGCAAGACTGTAGCAACTCACGCAGATGAGGACCAAAGGGACCCCTACTAAAAAAGTGTCCTGGTTATGAGCATGGCCCCAGACTGAAAATCTCTTTCATTTGGACATGCAAGATTTTTTGGTTGAGGGTTTCCTTGCCTCCTGTAAAACCCCGAGCATGTCCTTAGAAAAGAGGCCCCTGAAAGGGATCAAAATCCTGTTGACCACAATGTCAGTTGCAGAGTGGACAAGTTGGGATGGATGAGAGACTCCCTTGTCCTGTGTGAAGAGATCCAACTGGTGTTTGAACTGGCAGCAAAAGAAGTTATAAGTAGCTGTGTTTGTACATCCCTTTTATGCCCTACTTTCTGTGCATGGAGATAAATGATGTATGACTCAAGATCTCTCGAGCTTATTTATACTGGCTGAGTGATGGGATGCCCATGTTGGGACATCCCATCTGTAATAAATACTGCAACAGTGGTATAGGACATTCAAGAGTATGTTAAAAAGGAAGCACAGATTGGATTTGGGAGATGGAAATAATCAGGAATAAAACCAGCCACTCAGAAATTGACAAATGTGGGATTACAAAACAAGTACATTTCTGAAACATAATGGAACAAGAAGACCTGGTAATAGTGGACCTTTTTATTTTCTTAAACTTGTAGGGGACTCTAAAGCATATACCCTACTTCATGTCAGTAATGTTTGGAGGAACACTTGAGAGGGGAAGAGTAAGGTAAGAGTTAACTGTAAAACAAAATTTTGTTAACAGTAAGATTTCTGTACTGCATGAAAGAAACATGTTCTCAGTTATTTCGAAATGTAATGGGGATATTGCAGTAAACATGTGCCACTGTTTTTTTTCCTTTTCTCTTTGTTCAGTTTTATGAACTGTATGCACTGCAATGTAAAAAAAAAAAAATTTGGTCAAGAGTATGATACAAAACAAAATTATGTGCTTTTTTCATTCTTGCATAGGGTAATGACTGGGTTAAAGCCCTTGGCTTTATCTAGTAACAAGTTTTAAGAGAAAGCAAATGAATAAAAAAACCCACTGAATATAATGAAACTTTCCTCTAGAAAATAAATACTCTTTTATAAGCAGCTCTCTAACTGGATGTCCTCCTGTCCATGCGCTGCTATATACATAAGATGCCTCTGGTCGACTCTCAGACGTCCGGACATTTTACAAAAGTTAGATGCTACTGTGAAGGTGTGTGAGATATCCCATGTCTCTCTGCAGACGTAAGTCATAAACAGATGTCCGGTACAAAACTTGACGTCGGCACGCACCCACCCACCTCAGAACTTTTCTGCCACCTGTGTGACTGCCAACTCCGGTCATCCCTCATTTGGAAAAGTGACCTCGTGTTGGCCGATTTCAGATATCCCATAGGGGGTTTTGACTATTTTTTGCTACTGTTTTGGGTTTTCATGTCGGGTGGAAAGGGCAAGTGTAGGTGTGAAGGCAGATTCCACATAGACTCGCATGAACTCCGCCCTTTTTGTTTAGGCCAAGAACACAATTACACTTATTAAATCGGTCAGGCCTTCATCAAAGAACCCTAAGGAGTTGTTTTGCAGCTTTAAAACTTTACTTCGAGAACCAGAGACTGAAATGTCTGACCAAAGAAATGGATTTGACGTCAAGTACGTCTGATGAGCCGCCCATTAAAAAGGCTAAAATAATCTCGGCCTGAACCGACTGCTCTGCTCTCCATTCCAGGTGTACCTCTTAAGGCCAGTGAAGGCCTGGAGTCTGAACCGAAATCCTCGGATCTTCCTTTGCAGGTACCCGAAGGCTGTCAAAGAAGCCACTGGCATGTCCTAGAGGAAATCGCAAGCATCCATATCTGGTGCTGGGGGAAACTGAGGCTCATCATTTGTGAGGGTCTGCATGGGGTTTCTCAAATTATAGTTCTTGAGTATGTTTCCTTGGATATTGCGGATAGTGCCACCTGGTGTCTACCCCTGCATCACATGTCTGACACATTGGTGCCAGAGAGAGACAAAAAGAGGTAAAAGACTAAGCATATTGCTCCTTCTCCGATGCCTGCACCCTCTGACCAGTCACCTGACTGAGCCTTTACTGAAGGCCTTCTAAAAGCATTCCTTGGCTTACACCTGGCCTCTGCTCCAGTCCAGGCCCCTAGTGTGTCTACCTCTAAGGGTAAACATGTTACTGATGTTTCCACTGAAGAAGAGGATTCATCAGGAGATGAGATGAATCCCTTACTTACACTTCACAAATTGCTTCCCCTCTGGGGTACGGTTCCTCAGAGGAGTCGTCCAGTGGCACAGACTCCCCAGGGGAAGACATTACCTTTAGGGAAACTGTTGTACAGATGAAAGTTTTTTCAAGTAGGACTACAGCTAGGTCATTGTGACTCTAAAGAGTTATGACCTTTTACAAATGGAGTCCCCAAACCGGTCTGCAGTCCCTCCAGTGCATCCTGCCTTCTTGGATGCTTTTCTGGCTGCTTCTAAAAATCCAGATTCCCAACCTCTGGCACCCAAGTGCCAAGGCAGGTTCTACAAAGTCCCTGAGGATACTAAATTTCTTTTCAAGGCTCCTTCTGCAGACCCCTCCACCATTTCTGTGGCTGCAGATAAAACCTTCAAACTACTCCCTTCCACCTCCCTCCTTCCCTCTGACATGGAGAGCAGATTAATGGAGCACCTAGGGAAAGAAGTTTACACATCTGTGACTTTAGATGTGAGAGCCATTAACTACCAGACTCGCATGGCCAAATACTCACTGGCTCTTCTTTTTGATTTTGCTAAACAATTGAGTGACCTCCCTGACTCCCCGGCCAAGGCTAAAATCTCTAGTATTTTGAACTCCTGCACTCAAGTAACTAAGCACTCTACTGCATCATAACTGCACTTGATAGAGGCCTCATCTAGAGCTGCTGCCTCAGGATCTGTCATCATGAGAGATTCCTGGCTCAGGTTGCAGCCTGTCCCTGATGACTAAGTCAAAACTCATGGATGCTCCCTTGGACAACAAAGCTTTGTTTGTTTAAGCAGCTGCTGAACTTTTCAAGGCCATTCAGGAAAAGGGTAAGGAGTTGCAGGATCTGAGACACATTTTTGTTTCTCTGGTTCCATTCTTTCAAAGGAACTATCTAGCCGAAATCTCCTTTGTGAGAAGGCTTGCCAGACAAATGCCTCCCAAAGGCAATAAAGAATCCAGGAAACAGACTTCCTCTAGGTCTGCTCCCTCTACTCCTGGTCCCAAACAGCCCTTTCAGTCCAAGCCTGCTAGCCTCGACTACCAGGCATTAAATCCAGGCACCCCTCTCTCCATGCGTCTCTCTGTCCTTCCATGCTTGGAAGCAGGTCACCCAGGACCTTTGGGTCCTCTCGATCATAAAACAGGGATACTTCATGGTATGGGTAACTAGACCTACCCCAAAGGTATTCCACTACCCACTCAAGACCAGCTGGCCTCTTTTCCTCCTGTTCTGCAGGAACTCCTCTTTCGAAGCACAATTCGAAAGGTACCTCTTCATGTAAGAGGAAAGAGATTTTACTCCAGGATGTTCCTGGTTCCCAGAAAATAAGGTCCCTGGAGACCAGTCTTGGATTTGTCCCATCCCATTACCTTCCTGCAGGTATTCCTTTTGGATGCTCACTCTTCCTATCCTTCTTCCTGTGATTCTTCCCCAGGCCTTCCTGGTATCCTTCAATATAAAGGACGCCTACTTACACATCCCAATCCATCCCCTCTTCAGGAAATTCCTCTGCTTTTCTGCGGGTTCTGAATACTGTCAATTCTGTGCTTTGCCATTTGGTCTCTCTGTAGCCCCAAGAGTGTTCACAAAGTGCCTAGCACCAGTCATTGCCTTTGCCAGAACAAAGGGGATCCAACTCTTCCCCTGTCTGGATGATATCGTGAGCCAGGCCCCATTGGTTCAATTGTTCTTGCAACACCTCAACATCACTATTTCCCCCCTGAGAAGTCTGGGGTTCACCATAAACCTCAAAAAATCATCCCTGATTCCCTCACATGATCATGTGTTCCTAGGATGCAGGATCCTAACAGAGAATGCAATGCCCCATCTTCCCCCAGAAAAAATCTGGTCACTGGCTTATTTCGAGGGGTTACTCCCTCTTAAAGCCCTGTCGGCCAGAGAGTTTCGTATGTTCCTGAGATTCATGGCCTCCACCATCCCCATGGTACCCCTTGCAAAGCTTCAAATGAGGAAATTCCAATGGTACTTGATGGTTGCTCTTCAAGCCTACCTGCAACACCTGATAAATTTACAGTTTGCTTATAGATCTAACCGCCGCATGGCTGATGCAATAGCTATAGCACTTCATGAATCCTTGCACATCTAGAGAACAAGAATTGCTATGTCAGAATGCTATTAATAGATTTTAGTTCTGCCTTTAACACTGTCATCCCCCAGAATCTGATATCGAAGCTGATCCAGCTGGGCATCAACACCCCACTCTGTAATTGGATACTGGACTTTATCAGCAGACTCCAAAATATGTGTGTAAATAACGGTTCAAACCATATTACACTGTGCACGGGTGTTCCTCATGGCTGTGTCATGAGTCCTCTGCTGTTCACCTTTTTGATACATGACTGCATGGCCAAGCGTGAATTCAACAAAGTCATCAATTTTGCAGATGATACTACTGTCATAGTCTTGTCAGAAATGGTGAGGAAACCACCTACAGGGATGAAGTGGAGCTTCTAATAGGCAGGTGCGACAGCAACAATCTCTCCTTAAACATAAGCAAGACCACAGAGTCAATAGTGGACTTCAGGAGATCTCGGGATAGTCAACAACCTCTTGGAATTAAGGGGGTGGTGGTGGAAAGTCAAAAATACAAGTTGCTGAGGGTGCACATCTCAAATTACCTATCCAGGGGTTGACTCGTATTAACCACACACTGAAGAAGGCACAACAACGTCTGCACTTCCTACAGAAACTGTGGAGGGCAAACCTTTCTGTCCATCCTCAAAGCCTTCTACAGACGGACCATTGACAGCATCCTCTCAAATAACATCATAGTTTGGTATGGTAACTGCAAAGCATCTGACTGCAAGGCTCTCCTGAGGGTAGTGAGGACAGTGGAAAAAGTCATTGGTTCCTCACTCCCATCCTCAGATTTGCACGCGACTCTGTGTGTAGGGAGGGCTAGGAAGATAATCGATGATCCCATTCACCCTGCCCATGGCATGTACTTCACCTTTCCTCAGGCAGGCGGTATCGCAGCTTACACTGCAAAACAGGTAGACTGAACAGAAGCTTCTTGCCTCTATCCATAAGGCTGCTGAACTTGAATGTCAGGCATGACTATGAATAATCAAGTCAACACTTGCTGTGAAGTATCATCTGTAGTAATCACTGTGGCAAATTGCTTCAACAACTAGTACAGTTAACCTGATTTCTTAGGCTATTACTTCGTGAATGTGCAATAGTTAGGAATGAGTCACCACTCCATATATGTGCGATATGAACATCAGAATATATCTTACTACAGCTGATAAAGTGCAATATTCTAAGCAATCACAATATGAAGTCATAGCTTTTGCAATACCTACTAGTATAATATAGTCCGTCTTCCTGTCCAATTGTGGTAATTTATTGTTTATATTTTAATTACTGTATGTGTATTAGTCTTACTGCCATTCAAACTGTTTCATTATGTCTTGCACAGGGATCAAAGTCACGTAATTTCATTCAGGTTGCACTGCTGTGTATATCTGAGTGACAATAAAATTTACTTCGACTTTTATGCAGTTGTCAAAGGTCAACCTGCCAAACTGCATGCAACACACAAGCTGGAACTAGATACTTAAAAAAGCTGTTAGAAATAAAAGGTGGGCATAAGTTTTTAACATAAGGATGAATTCTGTATTACCTTTAAATGTTAACGGTCTCACAGATATATACAAAGAGTAGTGAAACTTTATTAAAAAATACACAGTGCAAATAGCTATGCTACAGGAGAGACATTTGGAAAGGAGTGAATATGTGAATTAGATCAAAAAAGGTTTTCAGGATGGTTATTCAGCAGAATACCTGGGGCAAAAGAAAAAAGGAGTACTTGTATTAATTGGAAGAGGAGCTCCAATAGTGATAGAAGAGGATAAAAAAGCAGTAGATTTGTAGCCATAAGGGGACACTGGCAATGTGGAAGGATTACACTGGAATGTATTTATATTCCACCTGAAACTGCTGTAAAGGAGTTTAAAATTCTTGGAGAAATAATCAGTTTTCAGCAGGCAATATTACTTCTAGGAGGAGACTAATTTGCAGCAGTGAAGATGTCGGGGAGCCCTAGAAGGGAAAATGTAACAAAGAATGGTAACTAAATTTATGAAGTTATTTAGTATGGAAGATGTGAATTCATTAGTAGGAGTTCTGAGTGAATTTACGTACTATTCTCCAAGATACAAAAACTGGGCTAGGCTAGATAGAACTTGCATTTCTCAGGAACATGTGCATTTAATTGAAAGTTTAAGTGAAAGTTTTGATGCACATCCAATAACTATTTTAGATCATGAGACAGTAATAACTAAAAACAGTAATGAAATAAAAATGAGACACTTGCACTTTCCCTCATATTCACTGAAAAGAGAGGAATTTAAGGAATGGGTACTGGAAATTATTTGGAAAGTATGAAATATTTATTCTGAAAATATAACTAGGGAGTAGAATAAAATTAAAGTGGAGTTTGAAAATAGTGTGGAAATAAAAGGGAGAGCTATGGCTAAGAACTAACAAGAAATATATAGAGGGACTGATAAATGCTAAAGTATTGCAGAATAGGGGGAATCTCAGAACAAGAGGAGGAGTAATTGCAAAATTCTAAGCAGAACATAAAGGATTAACTCAATATGTATAAGTGTAGAAAGATTGCTGTTAACTTGTTTTTGATAATGCTATTGCACAGAAACTTATAGAGCAATGACTCTGGCAACAGAAAGTAGAAAGGGTTGTCACCAAGCTTAGGGAGCCTATAACAAGAAAGATGAGATCCTGTAGCGGTACTAGAAATATTTTGAAACTTTTATAAAAGTCTGTATAAAGCAGGGAAATATGGAGATCAAGGAGAGGTACAAATGGAAAGGTTTATGGAAGAATTAAATACATCAGAGTTAGAGGTAGATGATGCTCAATTACTTACAGAATAGAAGATGATGAGATAAAAATGGTGATGTATAACCAATCCCCTAGGAAAGTCACCAGGAATAGATGGTATTCCTGTGGAAGTTTGGAAGCTATGAATTTTAAGAGGAAGAGTAGCACCAATATCCTGGAAAAAAGCTGTGGTGGCTGTTATACTTAAAAAGGGTAATGACACATCAGATCCAGCTTCACAGAGGCCCATTAAAATCCTAAGCCATTATTATAAAGTGCTTGTTTAATGGATAAATGAATGGCAAAGATGATGTGAAAATTGATATAGATCAGTGTAGTTTTATGGAGGGGTGGCAAACATTTGACAACATTAACAGAACATTGATGACCCAGAGGAAAGCTGAATGTAAGTAAATACTACTGTTGTTGGTGGGTCTTGATGTTAAAAGCATTTTACAGAGTAAAGTGAGAGTTTGAGTCGGACAATAAAAACATTTGCATTCCCTGATAAAATGATAAGATTGATTAGGGGGAGACCTTGGGGGGGAGACATCAGGGGACAGAGGAAAAAATTAAAGTGGATGGGTTCCTCTCTAATGATTTCTGTTTGAGCATAGGAACCAGGCAGGTGTCTCCTGTATCCCCTTTGTTGTTTGTACTATGTTTAGAACCATTGGGGAAAAAATGACTCAGAAATTCAAGGATGTAAATTGGCATGGTAGTAAAGAAAAGCTTGCTGTATTTGCAGATGATATTTTATACATGATAAAATCAGAAAAGAGCATTTCAGTGTTGTGGAACATTTTGAGGCAGTTTGAGATCTTTTCAGGATACAAAAGTAATGAAGCAAAAACAAAGGCAGTAGATGTAAGTTATGTACCCACACACAAATTGGTTCAGCAATATCCATATTTATGGGAATATGATAAAATGAATTATATAGGAAAATGGATTAAAAAGGATTCTGGTGTAACAGCTAAGGATATGTGGGAAGAGACTGTGGATCCCTAGTGACATCTGCATTGCTTACTGTACTTATTTCCTTGTTTCACTTGAAAGAAAGTTACTGCTTGTCATTTTTGCATTTAAGTTACCTGTAACACATTGCATTTAAGTTACTTGGCACTTGCTCACTAAAGCAATTATATGTCAGCACGAAAAAATTAAAAGCACTACACCCTCACAAACTCCCCTTGAGAAACTTGTTCCCCATTGGCCCTTTTTTTCAAATATAAAGGAATTCCCAATACTATTCTAGCATGTCCAAAGGTCAGTTGTCAATCTCCTCTCCGGTCCAGCTGGTGAATCTGGGAATCTTGAGGCAATGTTACAACTGCCTCATGTACACAGACAACCCTCTCCTCCACCCAACAAATTCCAACACATGTGAGAGATGCAACCATATAGCCAAACTGGAGGCTAAGCTCTCTCAACTCAGTACTGGCGAAACCTGCCAGGAGGAGAAGGAAACCACACTCACTACAATTCCAGTCTCACATAGACCTACCACGACAGCAAACCAAACACATAAACACACAAAAACATACTCGGAGGCTCTAAATAAAAATCTGCCTAAGCAGCAGAGACCTCCAAAGCAGACACCCAAGCAGCCGCTACCCCAAAACAAAACACGTGCAACACATAGCTCACAAAGCCAGTGTGCCGAACAGTCACAGCCCTTAAGGCTAAACAACACACCTGATACACTTGTAATAGGTGACTCTATCGTCAGGCACACTGACGTCCTGCTCACCAGGCTGAACAAGGAGAAGGTCACGGTGAGCTGCCTGTCGGGCGCTAGGATCCGCCACATAACACAAGCACTCAGGTCACTCCAAGGCAAGTACAAATATGACTCAGTCATTGTCCATGCTGGTGTGAATGACCTGAGAAGTACCTCCCTGGACTACATGAAAAGAGACATAGAGGAGCTCTCTGAGCATGTGGCCCAGGCCGGTATGACCCTGACCTTGAGTAGCATCTTGCCTTCACCAAGAATGATGCCACAATATGAAGACAAGATGATTAATTTCAACAATTGGCTTAAATATTGGTGTCATTCAAAGGGGATCCAATTCCTGTCAGCCTGGGATGACATGCTCGACAGGCCACGATGCTTTGCTAGGGACGGCTTGCACCTGTCACCCCTGGGCTTTCAGATATTGGCAAAGGCTCTTGCTACCCCCATAGTGCCTTTTTTAGGCAAGGCTCAAAAGACAAACCCACCTCCATAGGTATCACAAGGGATAAGAAACTAAGCGTAATGCTACTCAACGCCAGAAGTCTAAACCTCAAGATGCATGCACTCAAAACTCTCCTTAGCATGGAGAACATCGATATCTGTGCAGTAACAGAAACCTGGTTCAAGGCTCCCGAGAGCACCCCAGCACTACCAGGTTATACCTCATACCATGCTTTTCGGGCCCAAAACTTGGACCGAACCAGAAAGGGAGGGGGGAGTATCAATATTCGTCAAAGATACCCACACCTCCAGGTTGGTGGCACAGCACGAAGCATCAGAGACTATCCATGTGCAACTAACGGTGGGTAAAACTGCCTTCCAGTTTATAGCCTGCTACAGACCACCTTCCCAAACCCAGGAACCCCACTCGGCCTTCCTGAGAACACTGGAAACTATGAAGGTCTCTCCAAACATCATTATATTGGGTGACTTCAACTACCCAAACATAGACTGGGAGCATTACTCTAGCTCCAACACCCTAGCTCAAAGGTTACTAGAATTTATAACCTCAAATGCTATGGAACAACTTGTTACCACTCCCACAAGAGGGGAAAACCTACTGGACCTGATCATCACCAACATGGGGACTCTATGCTCCAGACCAGAAGTGCATCCCTCACTGGTAAGATCAGACCATAAACTAATCTCACTGGATATTCACATCCCGACCCCACCCCCTGCCCAGAAAACCACAGTGAAAAACTTCTCTAAAGCAAATTTCACACTTCTCAAAACTGAGGTGGAATCCTTCAAAGCCCCCGGGCCTGTGGAAAATATGGCCCAGACTGCAGAATCCTTTATAAATGCATTCTATGAACACCTTCAGGAATGCATGGATCATGCAGTCCCAAATAAAACCAAGACCCAATCCTCCAAAGGCAGACGTCCTGTCTGGTGGACCCCAGCCATAAACAAACTATACAATAGGAGGAAGCTACTACATGATAGAGCAAAATCCCAAAAAGGGAAGGCATCTCTGATCAGTGTTTGCAAAAAACTATGGGCACTCATAAAATCGTCTAAGGCCAGCTTCGAGAGAAAAATTGCATAGGACACTAAGGATAATCACAAGGCTTTCTTTAGTTATGTTAGGAACCTGGGTGGGAATTCCGAGGTATGCTCAGAATTAGTCCAAAATGACAAAAAATACACTAAACCCACAGACATTGCCAACATCCTAGCTGACAGGTTCAGCGCAACCCCCCCCCAACCAAAAGGGCAAATATCTATCCCAGCAGAGTGCTGCCCCCCTGACATCTCAGATGCTCAGGTAAGAGCCGCCCTCTCCAAAGCAAAAAACACAGCATCAATGGGACCAGACAATGTCCCGGGCTGCATCCTACATGAACTCCAAGAAGAGCTAAACCCAAACATAAAACTACTGTTCAATCTCAGCCTTACCACAGGATATGTACCCAAAGAGTGGCGTACAGCAACAGTGGTCCCTCTCCACAAAGGTGGTGCCTGAACAGATCCTGGAAACTATTGCCCCATAAGCCTGACTAGCTTGGTCTTCAAAGCTATGGAAAGAATCATCATGGACCTCATAAAAAAAGATATTGGGGACCTACAGACACTGGATCCTACCCAGTTCGGCTTTAAGGGCAGATCCTGCCTCTTAAACCTGGTCAATTTCTTTAAAACAGTCACCAAGGCCATTGATGAGGGGAAGGTGGTCCACACAGCCTACCTGGACCTCGCAAAAGCCTTCGATACAATACCCCACTCAGGCATTATAGATAAGCTCACCAGCTTAAATATAAACCCCTATGTCACTAGATGGGTTGCAAACTGGCTCAAGGACAGAACCCACATGGTTAGAATTGCTGGAGCCATGTCAGACTCCAAACCAGTTACAAGTGGTGTCCCACAAGGCTCAGTCCTGGGACCTCTCCTGTTCGGTATATATTTCTCGGAGGTACAGGCAAACACGGAAGGACTGTGGCTGACCAAGTTCGCAGATGACTGCAAACTGGGCGCTATAATCGACTCTCCAGCCGACACAAGCATCCTCCAAAAGGGCCTCAGAAACAGACAACTGGTGCCAGAGCCATGGCCTCAAGCTAAATGCCAAAATGTGTATAGTCATCCCCTTTGGCAAAAACAAAGTGCCCACAAATTACCACATAGGTGGTAATCCATTAAATCGGAAGAAGTAATTAGGGACCTGGGGACCCAAGTTGATAGCAATCTCTCATTTGACAACCACGTGGCCAAAGTGATTAGAAAAACATTTTATATAGCCCACCTAATCATGAAGGGATTCACATCTAGATCAGGGGAGGTCATTGTGCCTCTTTACTCATCCCTCATCAGGCCCATAATTGAGTACAATGCCCCTTTTGGGATGTACCTTACCAGACACCTGCAGCAACTGGAAAGACCCCAAAAGTACCTCACCAAGAGAATCAAAGGGCTCAAACAGATGCCATATGCTGCCCAGTTAAAGAAACTCCAGCTCTACTCAGTGGCATACCGCCTGCTCAGAGATGATCTGTGCCTGACTTATAAAGCCATGTCCAACCCGGAATTAATGGACATGCTGCACCTCAGAAAATCCAAATCCCATCGAGCTACGTGCTCGAGAGACTTTAACCTCAGCACTTAAATAAATAGGACATGCTGGAGGGACAGATTCATAACCCAGAGGCTCCCTTCACTCTGGAATAAAATCCAAGTTCAGGTTAGGCAGAGTCCCTCATTGACTATCTTCAAGAGGAATCTTGAGTGGATGGGGGATCGTAGGTTTACCCCGGGTATCACTTCTGTGTCACTGTTAGAGGCACAGTATACTAACCTCGAAAAAGGGCATAGCAAAATTAATTTAAAATGGGTGGCGAAAGCCAAACACACTCTGGCTAGGCTTATAAATGCCTTAGGGCAGATAGCCTAGTATGAACCTATGAACAAAAACCGAGAAATTGGAAGCTCTGTTATATGGATATAGATTACAAGATACAAGCAACTGAAACACTTTGTCCCTTTAATTTTATACACAGATCAGGCACATTTTTATCAACCAGAGTTGTGGATAGCAATTAGAGCTGAAGAGTTTTATCTGGGAGGTGAAAACAGCAAGAGTTAAGTGGGATAAGCTGATTCTTCCAGTTGAACATGGCAGTTTGGTATTAACCGGTTTGAAAGGGTATTTCAGTGCTACACATTTAAGGCTCCTATATATATATATATATATATATATCACAAGCAGAAACCTACAATTCCAAGTGGAAAGGGATGATTATGATGAAGATGGGGAAAGCTCAAGAAACAAGGAAGGACTGGGATTTTGGATTCAGATCCTTAAGGATAACAATAACCATACAAAATATTGTATTCATAAAGCAGCAGAAAGTGTTTTAAGAACTAAGCCAACACAGGAACGGGGAAAGGAGATTGTCAATTTATGGATGACTACAATTAGGGATACAGACAGTAGACAAGAAGGGGCTGGAATTTATTGGAGAAAACTGACAAAAGAACCAAAGTATCGGGAGCAAATAATTAGAGAGGGAGAGGCCAAGAATGTATTTGGACTGCAGGACAGAGATTGCCTTCCCTATCAAGGATTGATAGAGTATAGGCAAAGAGAAAGAAATGGGGTGACCCCAAGTAAAAGACGAGCACTGGTAGAGTTTTCAGTAAAATCTAGAATAGAAAATGCTGTTAAAAAGGAATAATTAGCAGAGCATACAAACTATTGAATGTTAAGTAGAAGAATCAATCCGAGGAGGTTAGAAAGAATTGGGAAGAGAGATTGGATAAGCAGTTCATAAAGAACCAATGGGGGATATGAGTGTCCAAACCAAAAGAAAATATCCAGCACCAGGAGAAGTTGCAAATAATCTTTAAATATATTTATTAGGGCAAACCCAAAAATCCATAAGCAGCAAACTGGTTTTGGCTGAGTAATAGCCTTCTTCAGTGCACTGCAACTTCTCCTGGTGCTGGATATTTTCTTTTGGGTTCTACAATTGGCTTAATCCATTCACCCTGTCTCCTTTGCGGGTATTTGGTTTGGGATATGAGTCTCCCAAATATGCAACAAGGTCTATAGGATTTAGCATCTTTGCTTGAAAGTGTTTACGTAGGTATTTTTATACCCCAAGTAGACTGCAAAGAGTTTTTCCTCGGGTAGATAGCAAATGTTGGTGTGATGGGGACGAATGAGATAATTGGGAACATATTTTTTGGGTGTATAATGAGTTGGCAGACTTGAAAGATTCCCTGCAGAGTGCTCTGCAGAGATACTGGGTGAGCAGATTGGTGTAGCTAAGGAAATGTTTTTTTGAGCTATGATACAGAATCAGAATTGCCTAGACATAGTAAGGTCTTGCTGAGTCTAATTATGGTGGCTGCCAAAAAAGCAATTCCTGAAAATGGAAATCAAAGTCTAAACAAAGTGTGCTGGAAGTAGTGAATAAAGATAAAACTGGAATTAAGATATTTAGAAAAGGGTATGAGCAAATTATAGAAAAAAAATGGAAATTGTGAGAACAATGCATGAAGAGGAGTGAGGTTTAAAAGAAGGCAGGATTTGAATGAGCTATTTAATGTTTGACAATGACTGGATAGATTATAAGTGATTTATAATATTTACAATTAAAATTATGCAGTGCAGACTTCTCAGTACTTAGAACTCAGTGGCAGGCCCTGCTTTAGTTTCTTTGGATGCTGCTCAGAAGAGGGAGAGCTTAAATTAACACTGGGCCCAGTACCTTTCAAGTGACAGGCATAGCAAGAATTTCTATGTTTTGTGTAAACTCACCTTCAGGACTGTTACCTGCCACACTTGCATAAAAATATCAGTTTAAGATGTTAAGGCCAAGTATATGATAGCTTTAGAAATCAATGATGAGACCTTGAAGGTTCAGACTTCTGCACTGGCCCATGTATCATTTTATAGGTATGACATTGACAGTGCAGTTAATACATCATCAACTGCATTTATTATAAATACAAGTATTTAACTATTGGCAAAAGATATTGAGGGATAACTAGTCAATCTATCCCTAGATAGGACTCTCCTTTTGCATCCACCCTCCTCCTTCCAGATACAGTAGAAGTACTCCATCCATACAGTGGCCCTTCTGTAGACAACAAGCAGAGCAGGAATGTGGTCTTGAAAAATGTTTAGTCAGGGAGACCTGACAACTCCACAGGTACTTCAGTTGTGCCTCTACAGGGCATACTTCCCCTTTATCTTCTGTCACTTCAAGTAACCCTTGACCTCCCAGGAGGTTAAATATCCCCAAAGGAAACTACTTGGAGACCCATTTTGACCTTTCAGAAGTGAACTTACTTTTAAGAATACCAAAGTTTAAAATTCTTCTCTGGTGAGATTTCTTCCTTTTATGTAGGCTGGAGTGTTCGTAGTCACATTGGGTCTCAAAGATGCTTATTTTAATGTCTCTGTATGCAGGACAATTTTCAGGGCAGAGGAGCATTACTTCCAGTTTCCGTCCTTACTCTTTTGGGTCTACTGCTGTCAGGGTGTTCACAGAATGCTTGGTCCCAGTTGATAGCATTCCTAAAGACCTAGGCTGTCCATACCAATTTGTACCTGAATGGGTGCTGCATGCTTATTTCAAGAAGGAACTACAGAGAGTACAACTGTTCAGTCACAACTGCTTGCAGGACCTTGGGTTCTCTCTGAATCTTCCCAAGTCTACCCTGATCCCCAATACACCCAGTATCTTTATGGGAGCCACACTGGACACTGTGTTATCCAATTCATGTCTGCCACTAAAAGACTTGCTGTCCTTAGGAGAATTTTTCTTACACCCTTGTCATATGATGTCCATGATAGTAAGGGAGTTCCTCAGAGATCTGGGCTTTGGTGTCAATCCTTATGCCTCCCTGACAAAGTTTCAATGCAAAAAATTCAGTGGTATCTAAAGCCAGAAGAACAATGGCCTCACTCCCTGGCAAAAGTTGCCTAGCTTCCAAACATTAAGAAGCAATATACATGCTGGGCTTTTCAGAGCAGGGCAAATGCAAGATGCCTTTTTAAGGCATTACGCAGTCAGTACCTGCCTTGGTCTGTTTTTTTTTTTGGTTTATGATTCATACAGCTTGTGTGTGTAACTGTGCAAATGAAGTCACAAAAAAGTGCAGAGTATGTGAGAAATATGCTGACCAACAATCTTTAAATTGTTTCTACTGTCAATCTAGGATGTAAACTATACTTGAAAGAAAAGTTTCAGAATACTCTTGTCTATGCATTTAATGTTTTTCATTTTGCCATGTTTATCTAACCTTGTTGGCATAGCTTAGATATACTGCTAATCTTTTCAGATCACATTTTGCCTAGTACTGCTGTCAGTGTCTTTGTGGTTTTATACTAATGACACATGGTGTAAAAAGGGAACACGCTTCTTAACATTGGTGTGCATGGGCAGCTTTATTTAAAAAAAATCATATCTGCATCCCTTAAAAATGCAGGTAATTTGGAGGAAAAAAAGCAGTGGCAAAACAGGAGAAATAGCATCACAGCTCTTCAGACTAGCAAAAACAAATAGACCCCGACGTATCTCCTGGGGATGAAAATGGGGAAGAGTACTAGGGCAGATGGACATCAGCTCACAAAAAGTACATCATGAGGGAGAACTGCAGCACAGGCACCAGCTTCAGTATTTTATGAAATCTGTGGATGTGGAGTCGAAGTACTCAAAGGAAAAATTCTTTGAGATAAGCTAATAAATTAATGCTTTTCAGTCCCAGAGTGCCTTAACATGTATGGTTTATTACAGTAAACGGTAAAATCTCTGCCAAGCAGTAAGAACAAAAACAAAATGCATAGTAATATCTAACTGTCTTGCAGACAGAAACTTATAAGGTTCTAATAGACTGATGAATGTAAATTCTCAGGATTCTCAAAAGCTGTCATATTTAAAAATGAGAGATTGCCATTGTAGCTGCTATGGGAAAAAAGTTTTCAGTTTTACTTTTTGCAGTTTAAAGTCTAGCCATGAATTGGTTAAAAGTGTCAAAGCAGTAGAGCATTTGAGAGTTTGTCAACACAATCCTTGATTTTAAGTTGTAATCGAAGATGTGCAGTATTCCACCTGGCAGTGTTTTCCAGTACTTCTGTTCCCAGGTAGATCTAAACAGTTTAAAAAAAATAATCCATTCTACATTTCTTTTTACAAGAGATGAGACTATGCGCCATAAATTGTAAATCTCAGAATGCCAAAACCTTTTGCAAAATGTAGAGAGAGAACTTGCTACTAATTTTTACCTATAAATCCTACAGCTGCAGACAGGAATAGTCTTTTTTGCAAAATCCAAACACACATATATTTGTACTACTCCTACACAGGCTGCATTTCAAAGCAAGAGAGAAGAGGTGAGATGAAAAAAAATGCACAAAACAGGATTTGATTTTAATCTTTTTTTGCATACATTCTATATGCAGTATAAATTAAACAGTCACATTTAAACATGTTTTAATTCCAAATGTATGCAAACTGGTACTATGTTGGCTGTAAGCCAGGGTAATTTGTAAGTTTATAACATCAGGTTTCTGTTTTTACTTCTGCCTAAATACACTGGAGACCATGATGTTATACTGTTATCTTCATGACAAAACTTCATTTACAAAGTGTAAAAGGTATGGTCAAACAAAAGAAAAATATGCAGTGTATAAAAGCTAATGTTTTTATCAAAAATTCTTTTGTATAATATTTAAAAGGCAAATGTGCATAGGCTTGTTGTATACACACTCACCTGCACACACACGCACATGGAGATGCACAGAGTGTAGCAGGGCAGTTCTATATGAGTAAACTCCATCCCCATATTTTAAGACAACCAAAAGTCTACGCAGGGGTGTCTAGAATTAAAAATGCTATATGAAATAAAACTCAAGACTTCATATAAAATATGTAATTCTTGTACATGTTAATGTTTTTCAATAAACCATATCTATTAATTGAAAAAAATGCATCCGCAGAAGTCTGCTGCGTTACTAGTAACAGTTCAGACATATTTCAGATATGATTTGCTGATAAACATCTGTAGTTTGCTAAAAAAAAAATAAATATTAAGCAGTAAATCAAAATGTGTTGTCTGTTCTAAAAATACATTAAAGATATTTGCTGTGTTTAAATGGGTCCCTAGATATACATAAGTACATGTAATTTTATTCTGTTGTATTTCCTGTGGGGACAAATTAAAAGTATTCAGATTTCTTGTTAAAGTGCATTCTTTTAGACTGTTTAAAAAATCAACAAGCATTCTACATGTTTCACACAGACAGTCTAATGCTCTGTAGTTACATACAGTAATTTGTAAGATTTGCAATACCATAATGTTAAATTATGTCACTTAGTGTGGTAAAAGATCAAAGTGTTCAAAGTGTTGAAAATAGCATTATTGCCAAGAAAAAATGAATGTTAAGTATAGATTCTTTGGCAAAAGTTGTTTTGACTAAATTCACATTTTTCCTTATTGTTATAAGGTAAACCAAGTAAACTTAACTCAGCAGTATATTTAGTCGGTCAGCATTACTAGAGGGAGATGTTTGTTCATATAAATGTATATAATTAAAAACTGTCATTTCCTGATATGCTTCATAAGATGGATACATAAAGATAATGTAGGAATGTCTCCTGAAAATAATAAATGTACTGACAACAGGAAATACTTCACTGACTTCTTAGCAATCATGATTTAACAATTGATGCAAAAAAAGGCTAGAAAAGTCATCAGTGTTGTAAATTCTAGTCTTAGTTTAAATCAGTAATAACCAAGAAAACAAAATATTGTAATAGGGAAAAAAATCCATTATTAGTAAGAGTTAAACTCTAAACAGGTAAAAAAAAATAAGCCGTTATGTATAAATGTTTAAAGCTACAAAATGAAAAACCAAGCAAAGTATTCAAGGTAAGTAAATCAGAAGATTCAGGGTTTTTGATTCTTGGCTAACCAGTGACTGCTAATCTGTCACATGTAAGATTAGGTGTTGGCAGTGTATAGTAAGTTCCAGTAAAATTGTGTGCCAAAAACAGTGTTTTCCTACATATTCATGGTTTGTAAAAAAAAAAAAAAAAAAATCAACTTAAATTTTCAAAATGTCTTCACTAGCAAACTTGTGGGTAGATGTATGAACACCTTTATTCATGTAGAATGTGGTAACCAGCAAACATTGGTAATTTCTTCACACCAGTAGAAACTAACATATTATAACTGTGTCCAGATCATTTTACACTTAAGCGCCTATATATATTTTCACAAAATATATTTTTCCTAAAATTCAAGGTAGTTTGATAAGATATGATAAAGGCAGTTTTTATATTCAGATTTTTTTTTCCTGCATGAGGTTAATATGTTAGTAATTCTCAAATCTTTTTAAGGCAGATACAAGTAAAGTATGACTAGTTATTTAGGGGCAAAAGAAAGAGTAACCTGGTTGCAAATGGCTAAATTAAACAGGACTTCCAAGTTGGCTGCACACTGACCAACAGTTTAACTTCAGCTCTCTGTGTGAAAACAAACTGAGAAACAGCAGCCAGTGATATTGTCAGCTTGAGTAAAATTTAGTTACTGGCTAGTAAGTACACTGCCTGGATGGTAGCAAAGAAGAATCTGAGAGCCTGAAAGAGCATCAACTAGAAAAGAAAGAGAGATGAAAAATGACTGGGAAGAATCCTGCAGCTGTTAAGCAAAAAGCAGTTCAAGCTTCAGCTTTGGTGCAAGACATGGCTTCCAGTAATGTAAAGGAAAACATAAGTCAGTTGTGCTCAGAGCTGACACAACACTGAAAGAGTATATCAACTCCAAAGGCTAGAAAAATAGAAGAAGCTTTAAACAGGTTTTCAGATAGGCTGATAATGCCAAAGTCAGAGGTCAGAATGAAGTAGATCTTAGTATGACATTGCTCAAGAAGAGATGTTTAAAAAATGGTACAATTGGAGGAGAGAGCTTGTAAAGAAAAGCAATGATTTTCTGCTGTACCAGAAGGAACAGACTGTATTAATTTTATGAAGGCACAGATAATCAACTGGACTGGTATTTAACAGCAGGAACTGTTAATTGAAAGGGCACAGCATGTGTATGCTCCAAATCTGGCCGTGATAAAGCAGCCAGGACCTTAACTAGTAAACATGCAAAAAAGTTGGTAAGAGTTGATCCTGACAAAGCTGTGGCAAAAGGGCAAAATGTTAGATTGGTGACAGTAGAGTTTCTTTGGAAAATGATTATTCACTGTACACAGGCAGAAAAACACATTTATTCCAATAATGGTGGAGTGCCAAGGGGAAGCTGTGAGATTCAAGTTGCTGTATCCAGCTATCTTGAATGTTTTTCCCTGAAGAATCACAATCATTTTTTTTGATGTAGAATAGGCCAAGGAGGAAATGCAAAGGTTTGTCCAACAAAATTAAGCCATCAGTCAGGGAGGGACTTCCAAAGGAAAATGCTTGAGAGAGAGAAAAGCACAAGAGTTGACCAGAAGAATCTGGAGTACCTTGGAGTTGAACTAAAATCTGGAGTTGGGTGGTGGAGATGAATAGGAAGGCAACCAGTGACATGGAAATTGGTAAATAAATGTGAGGCTGTAAAGTATGTCACCTTAGTGAAATATGGCTGTTTTAAGAATAAATGGAAATAGTGGACTTCTGTTGACTTCATTAAACTTGTGGGGAACTGAAAAGCATTTGCTTCTCCATGTCATTAATGTTTGTAAGAACTATGAGGGGAGAGGAAGAAGGAAAAAGGTAACTATGTATGTGTATAATTTCTGATAACAGTATTTCTAAGACTTTTCACAATGTCAGTTGCATATTTTGTAGTAAAAGTGTTTTTAGTTATTTGTGATTGTTACTAAAGTAAATGGATGCCTTTTTTTCTCCCTCCTCTTATCTATCTTTTTTGGTATTAAATGTAGGCGCTACAATGCAAAGAAAAGAAAAGCTAGACAAAAGCATGTTTAAGGCAATAGGCTGTAATTTGGATTGTTGATGTGGGGGATAAGGTATAAAAGTACACAGATCATAATATATGTGGAGTTTATATATTTTCTCTTAATTTTGCATAGGTGAATGACTGCATTAGGATCTTCAGCTTAATCTAATAAAAAATTCAGTGGAAATAAGTAACTATGAGGGCACCGAATATAATGAAAAGTTTTCCTTTAGCAATAAATGTTTCATCTCGTCTTTCGGGATGCAGCAGAAGAATACATTTTTACTTTCATTTCCATGGAGACAGTCTGATAAAAAGGCAATAAAAGACAGAACACTGGTTTCTTCAAGGGTAAAGGTTAACGATTTATGAAAGCAAGCAAGTTTTCATATCTTGAGGGAATAAAGATCAGAAGTGACTTAATGTTATAGCAGCACTTTCCATGATATCTTGGGATGTGAATGGTTTCACAGTTATAGACAAAAGGAAAGAATACTTAAGAAATGTAGAGTGCAATGCTACAGGAAACACATTTGGAAAGGATTTCTGGATGGATATTCTACAGAATATCAGCGGCAAGGAGTACCCGATTGCTAGAGGAGCTCCAGTAGTGATAGAGGGATAATGGCAGATATGTGGTAGTAAGGCACTACTGGCAATGGATAAGGATTATGCTGATGTATATTTATATTCCACCTAAAACTGCTGTTAATGGAACTTAAAAAAATTCAGGAGACCTTGGATTTCAGCAGGGTTATTACTTATAGATGGCAACTGGAATTTGATTCACAACAGTAAGGATTTGTCTTGGGGGGGGGGGGCTAGAAGGGAAAATGATAAAAATATTTCTGAAGAAATTTATGAATATGAATTCAGCAATATGAACTCTGAGACTTCCATTGTTTTCACCATGGTACAGTAACTGGGCTAGACTGGATGAAGTACCTTTCACAAGAACGTGCATTTAATTGAGAATTTTGACACACATCCAGTAACTTCAGATCAAGCGCCAATAATTACTAAGATAAAAATACAGGGTAATGAAGTAAAAATGAGACACTGGCACTCCCACCTACCTGTTGAAAAGAGAGGGATTTAAGGACTGGGTAGTAGAAATTATCCATTGAGTTAATAGGGAAGATAGAAAGTACTCCTGAAGTTGCATCTAGTGAGTGGGATAAAATGAAAGTGGAGTTTAAAAATAAGGTAGAAATAAAAGAAAGATCTGGTTAGGAAGTAAGAATTATTTAGAAGGGCTGACAATGGTTAAAATATTACAAAACAAGGTGAATCGAACAGAACAGGGGGAGCACGATTAGAATGCTAAAGAGAAAATAAGAAAGTACTTGATACTATGCACAGCTGTGTTTTGTTAACTCTAGAACACACAAGCATTTGGCATAAGGACTTGGGCAACAGAAAGTAGAAAGGGCTGTTGCCAAACTTGAGGTCATAGAGGTTTGTGTCCTTCGGCTTTTCCCAGTTAGGGGTTGCCACAGCGGAACTCCTGTCCGCTAATGATTGGCAGTTGATTTTTACGTACCGGCTTGCCAGGCCTGACGCACAACCTTCAATGAACGTACGCCCATTCACGCATGTCTCCATGCAGAAGACGCTCTAGCTGAGAATCGAACCGGACAGCGTCTTACTGTGAGGCGACAACGCTACCGCAGCACCAAGAGATAATTTGGAAATTTTATGAAAAGATGTATAAAGCAGAGGTGTGTGGAAATCAAGAAAAAGCACAAATTGAAATGTTTTAGATTTAAATATGCCAAGTTTAGATGTAGATGAAGCTCAGCAACTATCAGTTAAGGTAGGAGGAGATGAAATAAAATGGTGATGTATAACCAGTTTGCAGGAAAGTCTTCAGGAATAGATGGTATTCCAGTGGAAGTTTGGAAGATAGGGAAGAAAGTAATTAAGATCTGGAAGATTTTGTTTAACAGTATTTTAAAAGGAAGGGAGGCACCAACATCCTGGAAAAAAACTATGGTACCTGTAATACCTAAAGACGGTAAAGACTCATCTGATCCAGCTTAGTATAGGCCCTTTTCAATTTTAAACCATGATTATAAAGTGTACAAGTCTGTAATGGTTAAAAGAATGTCAAGGTTTGTGGCAAATTGAAAGATATGGACCAGTGTGGTTTTGTAGAGAGGAGGCAAACATCTGACAACATTAATATAACAGAGCAGTGATAATTCTGAGGGAAGCAGAATCTAAGAAAATATTGCTGTTATTGTTGGGTCTTGATGCAGAGAAAGTATTAGAGCAAGTTGGGATTTTGAGTAGGGCAGTAGAAACATTTGCATTTCCTGATATTATAATGTTAATTAGAAGGCTATATGAGGGATTGGAGGCAAAAATCAGTGGTAGGGTTCCTGTCTGATAAGTTGTGCCTGAACAGAGGTACCGGGCAGGCGTGTCTTCTTTCCCCATTGTTTGTGCTATATTTAGAACAATTGGCAAAGAAAATAAGGGACTCAAATTTAAGGATAATAGTTGGTAAGGCGTTAGAGAAAAGTTTGCGGATGATAGAGATTGTACCTGATGGAACAAGAAAAGGACATTTCAGTGTTGTGGAACATTGAGACAGTTCTGGAAGATTAAACAAAGGCTAAAACTGTAAAATATGTGCCCACACATGAATTGGTTGAGCATTACCCATTTTTATGGGGCCATAAAATCAAGTAGGAGTATGGATTAAAAAGGATTCTAGTATGGCAGCTAAGGATATGTGAGATGAGACCAAACAAAAACTAAGAAACTGAAATTTCTTGCCTATGGTTGTGGATAGCAAAATACAAACAGTGAATATATTTAGTCCCTTTAATTCTATATGTAGGTCAGGCTTATTTTTGGTTAGAGGAGTTGTTTATGGTTTTAGAGTTGAATGATTTTAGTTGGGAGGGAGAGTGTCAAGTGGGATCATCCCAATAGAACAAGGAGGTTTAGGATTACCTGATTTGAAGGGATATTTTTAGCGCTACACTGTTAAGACTCCTGTATGTAACACAAGAAAAAGCTACAATTCAAAGTGGAAGGGGGTCATGATAAAGCGGGGGGGGGGGGTACTTTAAAAAAAAATAAGGGAATAATTGGATTTTGAATGCAGATTCTCAAGGAGAATAATAGTCATACAGAATATCACATTTATAAAGTAGAAAGTATACTAAGAAGTAAACCTACATGGGAATGGAGACAGGTGATTTTGCTGATAGGAATGACTTCAGTTAGGGGTACAGAGATTCAAGAGGGGGCTGAAATCTACTGGAGGAAACTGAGAAAGGCACCCAATGTATTGGGAACAAATAGAGAGGGAGAATGTAATAGAACAGGAAAAGGCCAAGAACACATTTGGATTGCAGGCTAGTGATTGCTGTCCCGATCAGAGATTGATATCGGAGCATAGAGAAAGATGGGAGAAATCCTAGACTAGGCAAGAAATGTTGAGTAATTGAATCTACAACTGAAGCTACAGTTAAAAATGGGATGATTAGTAGGACACACACAGATTTGCACAATAACTATAGGAATCAGTCAGAAGAGGTCTGAAGAAATTAGATATGCAGTTCACAAAGAAACATTGAGAGGGCATATTTATGGCTCTCAGACATGCAACAAAATCTAGAAGATTTAGGATTTTTGCCTGTAAGTGTTTGCGTAGATATTTTTATACCCCAAGCAGACCCCAAGGATGGCTGATGTTGGAGGTGTAATGGGGAAGATAAGTACCTGGGAAACATATGTTCTCAGTGTAATGAGTTGGTAGACTTTAGAATTTCCCTGCAGAGTACTGTATCAGGAATACTGGGCGAGCAAATTAGTGTAACTAAGGAAATGATTTCTTGAGCTGGGATACAAGATTTGAATTGCCTTGACATGGTATGGCCTTAAGTTTAATTTTGGTGGCTGCCAAAAAACATTTAGTCGAAAATGGAAATCAAAATCTAACCTGACTATACTTGAAGTGGTGAATATTATAACAGATAAAAGAACAAGAAGTGGGTTCTTTAGAAAACAATAGAAGTAAATTACATAGAAAAAATGGAAATTGTGCAAACAGTAAATACAGAAAAATGTTTTGAAGGAGGAATGAGGTTTAAGAAGGCAAGAACTGAATAGTTTATGTAATGTTGCTATGACTGTATGATATTAATATGATAACATTTGTAAATGTGAACTTGTTAATATGGTATGATTACTTTTTATAAATAAGTTTGCTTATATCATAAGTGATAATTCAATAAAGATGTTTTAAAAATGCATTGAAAATCATGAGACAAAGTAGCAGGACTACTTGCAAATTTAAATGTAATGCCTTAGTGTAACAAATATTCTTGTTTGTGCATCAAGGGGACAGGTACTTGGAAAGCGATATAGATACTTTCTGTGGTTCAGTTGTGTTTTATAGTGACACTAATAAAAGGATTAATTTAGTCAAATATTTGATTGCTTTCATTTTTGTTTAAAAAAAAAAAAAAAACAGTATAAACAAGTTTGAAAGTTGGCACAGAAGGTTAAGGCTGTAAATTGCATTTCCCCTGATAAAGGATTTGATTCCTTTAGTTCTCATTTGGTCTGTGGTGTGATCTTAAGCAGGTCACATCACATAAGCATCGATGAGTTAACGCCTCTAACAACCGACACATGGCTTGCATTCCTGAACATTTTCTGAAAAATAAACTTAAAAAGCCTAAGGTAGATGTATGTAAATATTTTGTGAACAATAAAAGCTTTTATTAAAACTGTACAGATAGCAATGTTATCAGTAAGAAGCATTCTTTACAGTGGTAGTAGTCGGTCAATTCATAGTCACTCTGTAAATAATGTAATGTACTATAATGTATACAACCCCCAAATTATATTTTTTGCTAAACTTTTACAGAGTTATACAACCTAAGATATATTAACAATTTTAAACCAGGCATAAGCTTTTATATGATGGCAAGAAATTCCTGTGAGTACATGTTTGAGATATTCACAGAAATATGAAAGAATATACCTAATTGTAAAATTAGAAATATAAGTACATAAATGTCGCTCAAGATGTGCAACTTAGTGCATCAGACAGTTTTCGTCAACATTTAAAGTTTTGCCTGATGTTATGCAACAGTTTCTAGGTCACTTGGATTTTGAAATATTAAGTGCGTATGGAAATACTGTTTTTCATAATTACAACTAGCAAGGTGTAGTGATATATAAATGGACATTGTCAAAGAATTTCCCTGTCTTCCACCATAGTGTATCAAACCAGACTCTTCAATGTTGTGTAGGGCGCTCTGTTATGTAAATATGAACATATACGAATAATAAATGACAAATGGGGATTAATTTCTGTACTGCAGCTCTTATCCTAGATTAACAATCTTAGTTTCATTTGGTTAATAACGTCTTGCATTTTTTTTTTTAAGTTTAAAGAAGCCAGATCCAAAAATATGTGGATGCATTAAGGACCTAGGAGTATGGAAATATCTAAAAAAGGTATTTTAGGCTTGAATGAGTTGGAGACATTGCTTTTAGATGGTTTCTAAAAAGAAACTGTCCATTTGAACGTACCTAGTCAACACATGAGTGGGGGTAGAGGACAATAAAATTGTTAAAATTCTGTTCCTTTTACCAGACAATTTTAACGATATGCTTTTTACAATATACACAGGGTGTTTATATAATTTTTATAATTTTATTTATTTATTTTACTTTTGTTTACCGGGAGTGTCCTACTGGACGTAGGTCCATTTGCAGCGGAGGCCTGGGGAGAAAAGCTCCACAGTTAAAATAAACAGACAGTAGTTACATTGGATTACATAGTAATTAACAATTTAACATAGCAATTACTTACAACATATTTACAGATGAAGAACATAGTACACCAGTAGACGACTAGAATTGTTATCTGTGAAGTACATAACAGACATTAACAAATGTTACAATAAGAAGTTCCTGCTGTATAATAAGTACTAGGCTTATGAGCATCTGAGCTTGCTATAATCAAGGTAGTTAGTGGAGTGGAAAGAAAGGTAGTGGTTGGATGGGGTGGATGATATTTGAGTGGGAGTTGCAAGGGCATAGCCAGCATGTTTTTAGGTGCACTTTTAGTGAAGTTTTGAAGTGGGTGAATAATGGTACGGAGGTAATTGTGGGTGGGAGGGAGCATAATTTGGCTATGGTGCAAGAGAATAGTGCTTCACCAGCAGAGTTATTGGCTTTAGTGATCTGCAAGTGATTTTTGTTGCTGGATCTTAGTGGTCTGGCGGTGGGATAGGGCTGGAGTAGATTCTTGAGGGATGGGACATTTAGTGGATGGTTTACTGGTCTGTGGGCGAGTGAGAGTTGATACCATTGAAGGAGGTGAGGGAGTTCAAGCCAGCCCAGTTCAGCAAGTGAGAGACATTGGTGACTACAGTAGGATGCCCCTGTGTCGAATTTGAGTATTTTGTTGTAGCAGGTCTCTAGCTTGTTTAGATCGCATTGCCTTAGGTTGGTATATATTGGAGAGGCATAAAGTAGGGTTGGAGATAAGGTGGGAATTTGCTATTAAAATCTTTGCTGCTTTGGTGAGAAGTTGCTTATTTCTGTATAATGCTCCTAGTTTTTTGTGGACTTTTTTATGGTCATGGATATGTGAATGTCAAATTTTAGTTTGTCTATTTCCACTCCTAGCAATTTGATGTGTTTAGTTGGGTATATAGCTGTGTTTTTTGCTGTGATGTGAGTGTTTTGAGTATGTTTGGTGGGTTGGAAGATGAGTAGTTTAGTTTTGTTTGGGTTGAGTATTAACTGGGCATCGGATAACTAAGTTTCAACAGAGGAAAAGGCTTCCTGTGTGACTTTTTGCAGTTTGGGTAGGGACTGGGCTGAGCAGATGATGGTTGAGTCATCTGCGTATTGTATGAGTGTGCCATGTTTGGTGGCAGAGACTAGATTATTGGTGAAAACCGAGAAGAGTAGGGGTCCAAGGATGGATCCTTGGGGAACCCCTATGGAGACAGTTGGGGAGATGTGTCATTTTGTCATACAACAGATTGTTGGCGGACAGACAGGTAACTCTGAAACCAGTTGGTGACTGATTGAGAGAAGGATAGGTTATTGAGGACAGAGATGAGTTGTTTGTGTGGGACCATGTCAAATGCTTTAGAAAGGTTTAGGAAAGTAGCAGAGGAGAGAGAGCCATTGGTTTTTATGCTGAAGGATAGTGTTAGTAAAGGAGAGTAAGGCAGTGGTGGTGCTATGGTTTGGTCAGAAACCATGCTGAGTATTGGAAAGGAGGTTGTTAGTAAGGAGGTAGTCTGAGACCTGAGAGTATATACATCTCTCTAGAGTTTTGGAGAGTGGAGAGAGAATAGCTATGGGGCAGTAATTGGTTAGTTCTGTGGAGGGTCCGCATTTGTGGAGGGGAATTATATGTGATCCTTTCCACAGTGTGGGAACATAACTTTCTAACAGAAATTGGTTAATCAAGATGGATACTGGGTAGGCCAGAGCATCTGCTGCAATTTGTAAGTATTTACTTGGGAGGTTGTCTGCTGCTAATTTGGTGGGCTTAAGTTTAGTTAAGAGTTTTTTTATGTTGGAGGTAGGTACAGGAGAAAGAGAAGGCAGTGGGAAGATTACTAGTTGAATAATATGCACAGATGTGACCAAACAGCTTTGTAGCTGACATTATTCAAATATCAGTTTGAGGTAAAGTGACCTATTCATTGTAACATGTTGTTTAAATGTGTCATTACCCAAGAGTAAAGGTTATTTCATGAAATTCAAAATGTTATAAATCAGGTTTCAATGAGTTAAAATATGAAAAATAAAAATTAAATGCCAACAAGATTTCACAGATTCTGTTTAAAGGCAAAATGCAAAATATACAGTTTTAATACATTTGTAGACAAAGAGGAAAAATGTATGTTGCAGATTGGCTTATGGTTGTAAACAAATGAGGGATAAATGCAAAATGGGCGTTATATGCAGCAGAAGTCATGATGGTCAAATCCTGACCTTTATGGCATTGTCAGACTGGTAGTCTAGAGTTTACACAAGTAAATAAAATGCAATGGACACAAGTAAATAATGTATTTTTTTTTTTTTTTTTTAAATGAAGAATAAAGAGCAAACTGTGTGCCCAAAAAGAACACAATTATTTCAGGTTGTGTACACCTTTAAAATTGTAAATGTTCTATTTGGCAGAAGAGTTGATGGCTCGCTATTTGTTTTTCCAGGTTACAAATTTAAGATTTAAACATTTTTAGTCATAACATTTATTCTAATTTTGCTATGCTTAATGTAAAATATATTAGTAAAACAGTACAAAAAGTACTAGAATTATATATGCATATAAATGCATTGAATGAATGCTACCATTCAGGCACTCCAACTACATGGTATGTTTATAAACTAATGTTCATTTTTCCTGCACCTCATGTATATCCTACTGTTATTTCTTAGTGTAATTCTAAAGATTAAATAATAAAATGGTTATCCAAAGTAATCTAAACTCTGATCTCTCTGTCCCACTTAAGTAAAAGTTTGATTTTATTGATAAAGAAAAAAATCTAAGGAAAAACTGTTGGACCTATATTGAAATATCAAAAAAGTGCCAGAATGGGTTTTCACTTTTAGAATAATTTCAGATAGTACAACTGGTGGAGTAGATTTGTTTTTCAGATTAGAAACAGGTCAGTATTCTGAAAGGTGTGTGTATAGTAACTGTATAATGCAGACTAGGTAAGGATCATAGTATTGCATTTTATTCTGAAACAAAGAAATGGCCTTGGCCTATTCACTGTTCCACGACAGGTACAGCTTGTTTGTGTAACTGTGAATGAAGTCATGAAAGTGCAGAAGATGTGAGAAATATGATAGCCAACAGTCTGAGAGTAGTAACTGCATATTTCTGCTGTCAAACTAGAATGTAAACTACAGTCGAAAAAGAATTGTTCCTGAATACTGCTAGTGTTTATTGTCTTTAATTCTTCCATGTTAGTGTTTTTCTGTCTGTTAGTATAGCTTATCTGTGCTGAACTGTGCGGAAAATAGTCTTGCCTTGTACTGCTTTCAGTGTCTTAATGGTTATATACTAATGACAGAACATAATTAAAAAAGGAACAAACTTAACAGTTAGGAATGATTGTAAGTAGGGGTATAGAAAATAGGCAAGAGGGGGATGGAAGTAACTTGGCAAGTGAGAGTGGGAAGAGGTCAAGCAGTAGTTTGAACTGCATGTTAGACACTGCCTTTCCCTACTAGGGATTAATATCAGACTATAGGCAAAGAGAAAGGGCTGGGGGTGCTAAGTAAAAGACTAGCTCTGATAGGTTTTAGTCGTCTAGAGCAGACACTGCTGTTGAAAAAAATTGGATAATTAATGGGGCATATAAAACATTGGATGATAACTATAAGAATCAGCCAGAAGAGGTTAGAAAAGTTTGGGAAGAGAGACGGGAAATATAGCTTGGAAAGGAACAATAGGAGGATCTCTGCATGGCTCCCAAGTATGTATACAAAAATTTGTAACAGCTCCTCTTCTACTTGATGCAGTCTTGGTTCTTCCAGTTAGGCTGGCTAAGCAAAGGTGCAAGATTGCAGGTCCCACAAATTTGCTCATGCTTGACCCAGGATGAAACGTTACTGTTACACTGTTCTAAGCCTTAGGTTAACAGCCTGGATGCACTCGGTCTGGTAACCTTTTAAAGGTCAGTTCAGTGGAGGTGCTGCATATGCAAGAAAATCATCTGTTTAGCTGGAGGAAGATTTCCTTGTGGTACAGGCTAAGATTCATTCTACAGTTGCAGCAGGCCTTCCAATGGACCCCTACTGTGAGAGAGAAACCATTCCTGAAAGGGGACTTGCACTTCAAACCACATAGGCAACTTCTGCCAACCCCATGGAATTTTAACTGCTTGCTGGAAATGTTTACATTGACTCCTTTTTAGTGCTGCAGAAGCAATGGGCTCAGATTCTACTAGGAGACTGTTTACAGTTTTTATACCCCAGCATTTTAATTATGGGATCTCTCGACCTTCACGCCCTATGTGTAAAGAGCCATATACAGCAAGAGGGAGAAGTGTGTGGGCTGAGAGAGGAGAACTGAAGTGTTCCAACCACCACTGTTGTAAGGAATCCTCAAAAGTAGAGAAACAGGAGGAGTGGTTTCTGTTTAGAGAGACGCTGGTATTTTGTGTGTGTGTGGGGGTGCTTAAATAATTTGTGAGGTAGTATTGCTTTATGATGAAGTACATGTTGCTTGTTGGTTCAAATATATTGGATAGATGCAGTTGTTTGATCATGAATATTTTGTTACCCCCCCCCCCCCGGACCATGCTTGCACACAGTCTCTCCGTTTGTTCTATTGTTGCAGGAGCCAGGGATTCCTGGGCAGTTGAGAGGTCTAAGGGCTCATTCGTTTCTGCCTGAGAATCTCTCTTAAGCTTATTAGTCTAGTGACAACAATCTGGTGGTAGGCAGCAGGCCAGTTTTGCTGATACTGTGATTCATCCAACGTTCTTCGTCCAGTGGAGCCATACACCCTCCCTATGGCAGCACTTTTGAGCTCCACTATAGCAGCCCTCTAAGAGTTCTTCTCAGCTTAGTGTGATTGCACATGGCAAGTGGGGACTCTATGCTTGATCTACAGAGTGGGCACCTACTGCTCCTTCTAGGTGTCACCCATGTGCCAAGCCAGAGTTACCTCCCTCCTTCAGGATGGAAAAGCAGGCAGTAGCCACTCAGTCTGATTATCCCCTGTAAGCCTCTACAGGTGCCCGAGACTGTACTCGTATTCTGGTCACATGTGACTTAGCCTTTTTATGCCAGAGTGGCTGAGGACTGTTGCTTTTGTACTTTATGAACTTAGCCAAATATGCATTTTATTTGTGTTTGCATTTAATTACAAACAGTCCCCTGAAAAGGGGATGTGCATCTCAGTAGATATAATCTGGTAAATTCTCTCACCTGGTAAATTCAACCTTAAATTATCTTTTCCGAACAAATTCAGCTCCTGAATTTTAAACTTTTGGTTCATTTCATAGGAGGATGCTGCAGAGCAACTGCTGCGTAGGATCTACTCTGAGAAACCCCCTGAGCACTGCTTATCACACCTCATTGACAAGAAATTGTTCTACATTGCTTGCTCAAAAACAAAACATTTTGTCAGTTTTACTGTTAAGTGGATTTTAGAAGCAATTTTTTTCATACAGGTAGTGCAGATAAGTGAACACACATCTTGATGACATGTATAGGGAGAAGAGTTTCCCATTGAGGATTTACCCTAGTGAAAGGAAGACTGAATTGGTCAGCAGTTTGTCAGAGTAAAAGCTTTTCTGCTACAGGGGAGAACGGTATGATAGAGAAGCTAGATCAGCTGTTTGGGCACTTAAATGTATTCCTACAGTACCACCATGAATGCTTATTTGTTGGTGCAGGTCTAAAAATAATATGCTTGTGGTGGTGCAGAATCCCTTATCCTGAGCCTCACTGGGGGAGGGGGCAGACAATAGGCCAGTTGGAGGCAGACTCCCAAGATCAGCACAGCTGTCATATCTGAGGGTTTAGACTCCTTCCTTCTGGAGAATGTTGCCTTATCCATCATCAGTATTCAGGTAACTTAACGTGACTTAGACTCATTGATGCAAGAAAGAGACTGGTGCACAAGACAGATGGCTGAACAGTCAGGGCTCTGTGGATGGAATGAGATTCCTGTCCCCATTTTTAGGTTTTATCCCAGTGAGCATGTAGGACAGACATGCATGGTTTTGTATCCTTCCTGTTAAGCTCCTATAGCTGCATCATGCATCTTCTAGAAGCCTCTGAGGGTGATCATGTTCCATTATCCATGATCCATCCCCTGAGGAAGAGCACTTATGCTTCGTCTGCTGGGATTACCATTGAATCTTGGTTGCTGGTGAAAACGTCTACTGTACGCACCCAAGTGAAAAAGTAACAAAAATAGAGATCTCCAGAAATGAGTCCTACCTTCATTGAAGTAGAAGAACTACTGGTGCCTAAGCTTCTTGCCTTCTGAGAGAGCAGAAGGACATTTACATAAACATTCACTAAATACAGGATTGCAGTTTTAGCTAATTGCTTAGAAAAGTCAATACATGAACACAACAGAATCTTGGTAAATGATGGTAAACAAAAATTCAGAATTGTGCTGGAGAAGGTAGATCGCAGTTGAAGCCATTGGCCTGTATGTTTTTTAAACTTTGAAGTCATGCGTTTGTAGCTCTAAGTTTGTTGAAATTTAACATGGGGAAAAGTGAAGTAGGGGGCACAAACAAAACACTTGACAGTCAACGATTCAGCAATATTCCTCGTGTTTCATGACAAGCTGCTGGAATGTTATGTTACTTTCGTCTTACTGAAATGTTCTAAAATCCTGACTAATTGAACCCCATTGAAAATTGCAGGTTAAAAGTAGATGTCAGTGTGTTTCCATTTGTAAAAACTATGTGTGAATCCTGTATATGTCGACAAATTCTACATTTTCTGCAGTACAGTGTTCTGAATGACTACAAAGGAGCAGAACAGGAGCCTTGTATAAATGTACAATGAATTAAAATTTTCAGAGTATTCCTTTTTGAAAGAAAAAGGAACATTTTAGGTATAAAGTGTCATCAAGTACTTAATACTGTTGGACTCGTAACCAAACTTTTTAAAACTGAAGAAAACAATTCTCTGCCCAAACGGTAAGCTGAAAATCAGTTCACATGCTGTCTAGGTCATCCCTGTGTAATTTTTCAGTATGTTTTTTGAAAGTGCTCCTGTGCGTGGCGTGCTGAGAAAAAAAATTAAACTTAAGGGCCTGTATTCTAATACCTTCAAACTTGAGCTCTGAAGTGTGTTCACACAGGCTCTGTCCATTTCCCAACAAGTCACTGAATCAATTAAAAAGGAAGGGTTATGGCAAGAAGCATCATGTTATTCACTAAAGTAGACTTTCTTTTGTAGAGCTAGATACAGCATTCCCAATCAAAGTTGCATGTTAATGGATTGCTTCTTTGGCTTTTCTGCAAAATATTTAAGGGGGAAAAAACAAGTTGTCAGTTCATCAGTGTACTGAGTGCAGAATATTGCATTCTTTCTAAAACAGTAGAGGATAACGGCTTCAAAATTTCATAAACATATCATTAGAAGTAAGCTGTGCTCTGTTTGCTGCCAAGCAATGCATCTACTTTAGCTTTTTTGTTTGGTTTTATTTGCAAGTTTTATGTTATCTATTTTTTGTGTTGCCCTCTTGCCCTGGTGGTGGTTGAAAAGGGCTTTGTACCAGACCACTAATCCATTTACTAAACTTTAAATAAATGAATAAAGGGATGTCAGCTGACACCATCCCCAGGTCATTCTTGCCAAAATTCATTGAATGTTTCTTTTACTTCAGTTGTCATCAGTCTGTCAGGTCAGCTGGAATCCATAGTTTTCGTGTAAGTAACCTGTTGGCGAATTTCACTCACATCTGGCATATTGTTGTAGTGGTTTTGGTTAGCTATACTGTAGGTATCCGATATCCTTTTTTTTTTTTTTGCCTGGGTGAGTAATATAATGTGCCTACTTGTCCCAGTGGAATTTGTTCAAGCAAATGACCATAAGTGCACTGAAGAATCTCTCCAGAAATACTCATCACTGAAGATAATGCACATCTCGTCCCTGTCTGCCACGCCATTCGGATAAGTGCCCATAGGCACAATTTCAGAAGGCTGATGACATTACGTTCGAGTAAGACAGCACCTTTAAATTCAAATATTCTGCCATTACTGTGATGCCTTTGCAGCCCTTGTATCCACTGTCTGCTTCATATCAGGTCTCTGGGCACTATACCTCAGGAGGCTGCTACAGATTTGATGTGCAGAAAGTTCTTACAAGCTTAAATCTGACCATCAGTCAGCCCTGAGGTGTCATTGCAGGCTTCAAAATCCACTGTCTGGAATGTCAGCGCTGGTGTTGATGGCATCCCCCCACACTATTAGTGCAGGTGATTCAAGGATATTGGATCAAGGTCTCCGGTGTATGTTCATGTGCCAAGGCCTCTACGGTGGATCATACACCAAGATACAGGCTTAAGACACTGAAGTAAAAAAAAAGTTCAGTTTACCTCAGCCTGTGCTTCAGTGGTCCTCACCCCCCCCCCCCCCAAAAGGAAAAAATATCTGTACTACCTTACAAGATTTGTTAATATTAGCTCATGATTTCCTGGATTTTCTGAAATCCAAGCAGCCAGTCTGAGGAAAATCATGCATCTTTAAAGGGAGAGAGAACATTCTCTAAGGGACTATACCTCAGATTCAGAACTGGAAGACTTAGTGAGCCAAGTCTGCTTCAGTCTGATGCTGAAGACAACCCTATCCACAGCTTTGACCTGAGGGTGTTTTCTTGGGGATTGCTTCCCATTTGGTGGTCTACATCCTACAAAGGCTAAGGAGCTATTTCAGGCTTACATCAGGTAGAAGTTTTCTGAGCTTATCAAATCCTTTGGCCATCTCTGCAGTTCTCAATCTTGACTGGAGTATTTTACAATTCTTTGTAGACCGACTCCTGAACCTCTGCTCTGAGAACAGCACAGACTCCCTGAAAAAGTGAAAGGGATGGTTTGTGTATTCTTAGATGTTTCTAGCCCTACAAGGAACACTGAGACCAATGCTAGATCTCTTCAAACTGAGCAAGTTCATAAAAATTCCAAAATTCAAACTATCCTTGCGGAGCCCTGCCACCCTTACTCTTTCTTTGGGCTGTCTTGGTAACCTTGAGTGTAAACGATGCCTGATTTCACATTCCCTGTACCCAAATGGAATAGGTAGGCCCTAACTTTTTTTTTGGGGGGGGAGGGGGCTACCTTTTAACCCATTCACCTTCTTTCCTTTTGCCATGTGTACTGTGCCCAGGATGTTTAGAGCACCTGCCTCCACTAACTGCTTTTCTGTAGGACAAAGGGTACCCTTATCTTGACAACTGTCTAATTCATGCCATACCCTTGAAGGAGATTTATGAGGCTGTGCAAACCACAGTGAACTGCTTGCAGTCTGAGATTGATCCCAAACTTTCAAAGTCACATCTGTCACTAGCATTTTGGGGAGTTTTGCTCGATAAATTGTCCAGTGAAAGGAATGGTTTGTGTGTTTGATATATTTCAGAAAGATTGGCAAAGGTTCTTGTGAAACGGGCAGAGCCAGTTTGGCCATCACTTTCAGTGCCCTATCCCTCTCTTACTGTATGGCAAGAAAACTATTTTTGTGGCTAAATCAAGTCTCTAAATGTAGGAGTTGCTATCAGAACTCCAAAGGCTGTAAGAGACATGGGAACAAGATACTCGGAACAAAATGTGAAAATAAGAGATGATGGAAGTAATATTGGCAGTAAAAAGGCCTTGATACTTGTCTTGCAAATACATGTAATATCTTGGTGATGTGGTTTAGCCACAGACAACATGGAGACTCCTCATCTGTTGTGTAGACTACAAGTGCAGGCGTAGGAATTATCCCAAAACTCTGGTCACACCCTCAATATTCTGTACATTCCACCTAAGGATAATACTTCTGTCAGAACAGTTAAGTAGAGCACAAGTATCTTAAGGATTAGGCAGGATTTGCCACATCTGTCTTGCATGGCCTTTGAGTGTTAGCTACTCCAGCTGGACTGCCAAGCTGTTACTCTTAAGCTCTGGAAGTTTTACCAATAATCAATACTTAGAGCAGTGAACACACACAGCTGCATTAGGCACTTCCTATTATTTTAGACTTTTGAGCAGATGCACTGCTGCAGTACCAGTACCCTTCCTCCTTTCCTTTATTTCACAGGTGTCTCTGGGTTGGTGTGGGTTTTTCAGCCTGTTCTTTTGCACTTCCCCTTTCTTTACCTCACTTGGAAAATCTCCTCCTCCTCAGGATTCAGCAGCCTGGAGAGATGTTTTAGGGTTACTCTGCAATGTTTTCCTTCTTGGAAATGGTGATGTCCTTCCTTTTCACTGTTGCAGTATTCATAACATTAGGGGTCTTTGCCTAGGGCAGCCTGAAGTCCGGCCAGTATACCAAAGGCTTAGGTTGCTTTAAGGTATGCTATACGTCACACGTATGCTGCTCGTGTAGTGTAGACCATAAAGGTGATGCCCAGATGTACCATCCTCAAAACTTCTTTGCCGCCAGTCCAAATGCCATCTGTTTGAATGTCTGCGTTCTGTTACTGGTTTCACCAAGCCATTGCAGAGACGTGCCCTATTGGGATTTCTTTGTTTTTTCGTGTTACTTGTGGGGCTTCATGTCAATCAAGGAGGAGAAAGGCCAGTGTTGGGAGATGGATTCCCCATAAAGACCGCCAAAAACTGTGTGTGTTTTGCCTTGGTGCCTTGCATGACTATATGCCCTGTTCCATCTTGTCAGGCTTTTGTACCTAACTTTGCATAGTAGACTTTCTTCTTTGTAGTGTATCTTAAGAATCAGCATCTTAAACTTCTTGTGAAAGGCACGATGGAGGGAATTTCCCGCCATGAGTAACAGCTGTCAGGGAAGAAGGCCAAGAAGCTTACGCTGGAATCTTCCACTCTTTAGCCTCTGACGTCTCAACTGAGGTGAGTGAATGCCCAGAGGTTTGCCCAGCTTTGTCTGATTCCTCTGCCGTGACTGGGTTGGAGGTCAGCACGGATTCAGCTTTACGCATGTCCAAGGAGGTTTTGCAGGCCTCCATTTCGGATGTTCAGGGGGAACATTTGCAGACCTCCATTTTGGATGTTCAGGGGGAACAAACAGTTGATAGTTTCTGAGGGGTGTCCCTCAGAGGAGCCATCCCTACTGCCATTATTGAATGCCTTCCTGGGTCAGAGCCTTCCAGGTTTTATAAGGCAGACATCCCACTGAAGAAAACACAAAATAAACATTTTTCTCCTGCCCCTAAGTATCCACAGAGTGAGTGGCAGGCCTTCACTCAGGGAGGGATTGTTTAGTGCTTTGATGGCATTGAAACCTCCTCAGGGTGTTTCTGTTCCTGCTACCCCTTGGTCCTCTTCTCCCCTTAAAAGACCCAAGGAACAGGATTCCTCTGAGGGAGGAGATGGATTCAGATGAGGAATCCCTTGCTTACTCTTGGATTTCTTTTCCTTTGGACTGTGGTTCAGAGGAGGAGGAATCTACCAGTCCTGATACTCCCTTTGAAGAGATTTCGTTTGGGGGGACAATCTCCAGGATGATAGAGTTCTTTAAATGGGATTGTGCTCAGGTCTCTTGATATTCATAAGAGGTACTATGAGTTGCTGCAGATAGAATCTCATAAACCATCTGCTATTCCTCCTGTTTTTGGCTTCTTTTTTTGGATGCGTTTTCCAAAGCCTCTAAAGCTGCAGATTCTCAGCCCCCTACTTCCAGGAAACCTGATAGGTTGTATAAGGTGCCTGAGGACTGTAATTTTTTGTACAAGTGACCTGCTTCTGACCCCTCAGTGGTGTCTGCAGCCTCTGACAAGCCCTCAAGTGCTTTCCTCACTCAAATTACTGGCCTCTGATAAAGATAGAGACATGGAAAGGCTAGGTAAGAAGGTTTACACTTTGGCTACCTTGGCTTTTAATTTAAGGCGGTTACTTATCAGATCCATATACCCAGGTATATGTTGGCTGTTCTGTCCCAGGCTTGTCAGGTTATAACTGATCTTCCCAACTCTGAGGGTAAATTTTCTGCACTTTCCCTGTTGGGATCTTCCTCTCATGTGGCTTGTCGTTCCATCAAGTGTAGCTATGCAGCAGATGCTAGTTCTAGGGCAGCTGCTTTTGGGTCCGTGATGAGCAGGTTATTCTTGGCTTTGGCTTCAACCTTTGCCTGATGATATTAAGGTTAAGTTGATGGATGTTCCTCTTGATACTAAACACTTGTTTGGTGAAGCTGATGCTGATTTAAGTCCCTTCAGGATAAGGGAAAGGCTCTACAGAAACTCAAACATGTTTGTTTTTCCTGTTCCTAAATTTCAGAGAAACTACTCCAATAACCCAACCTCTGTTTACAGGCAGTCTTGCTCTCCTCCTAAGTGTAAAAAGGGTGGCAAGCAGGTTCCTCATACTAAGGCCATGCCTACTCAGACTTTAGGGCCTCAGATGATTTCCTTTTCAGATAAACCAAATGCTTTCTGACTATCCTGTTCTTCCCAACCACTTTTCTTTCTCTTTGTCCCTCTCTTGCTGTTTGGCTACAGATTACTCAGATTCCTAGATTCTGCCCATTATTCACCAGGGGTATTTCATGGTGTGGAAATCCCTTCCCCCTTTTATGGGTATTCTTCAGCCCCCTCAAGAACAACCCTTCTTTTTCTTAGAGGTGCTTCGGGACCTTTTGACTCTGTACTATTCAAGTGGTGCCTGTGTCGCAAAGGGCAGGGGGTTTTACTCCAGGATGTTTCTAGTACCCAGAAAAGGAGAGTATTTGGAGACAAGTTCTAGACCTGTCTCAGCTAAACACTTTTCTGAAGCTGCCCACTTTTGTTCATTCTTTTGCTTCCTCAGACTTGTATGGTGCCTCTGGATCTCAAGGATGCTTATCTCCATATTCCGATCCATCCCTTTTTCAGGAAGTTTTTGTGTTGCTCTAACTTCCTGGCATTTTCAGTTCTCTGCTTTGCCCTTTGGCCTTTCTGCTGCCTCAAGGGTGTTCACCAAATGCCTCGCTTCTGTGATTGCTTTTTTCAGGATTCAGGGGATCCAGGTATTTCCCTACTTGGATGATCTGCTGTTTCAGGCATCTCCAGAGATCCTATTGCAAAATCTCTATTTTGTCATTTCTCCTCTTCAGAGCCTGGGGTTTACAATAAACTTCAATAAGTCTTCTTTGACGACTCCTCAGGACCATGTTTTTCTTGGTGGTAGGGTTCAGACAGTGCCTTTGCTGGCATCCCTGCCTCCTCAAGGCCTTGACCTTCATCATCTCCTTTTCAAACTGTTCTTCCTCTGCCTTCCATTACAGCCAGGGTTTTTATGACATCCACCATTATTGTGCTTCCTCTGGCCAAGCTTCACATCAGGAAGTTTCAATGGTTCCCAAAGTCAGTTTGGCTGCTTCATGCCCTATCCATCCATCCATCCACAACCCTTTTTTTCCCATTTTTGTCCATTGGGTCAGTGTCTCACCTCAACAGTGACAATCACCTGCCAAGGTTTACACCACCAGGTGGCTAGCCCTGATGTGGTAATTCATTCGCACCATACACTCACCTATCACCAATTTAGTGTCCAATCCAACTAGTGCATATCTTTGGAATGGGAGAGGAAAGTGGAGCACCTAGAGGAAACCCATGCGAACACAGGAGGGCATGCAGATTCCACACACAAGGTACTCCAGCTAAGAACTAAACAGGGGAACCTCTTGCTATCCACTGCACCACTGTGCAACAACATGCTTATCCCCTAGAATTTGTAGTTCCTCTTCTATCTTGTCTCAAGAAGGCCTTTTCATCCCCCTCTTTCCTCTCAGGAGCTTTTCACAGACATTTCAGATGTGCAGTGGGGAAGTAGCATTTGGCTTCCTAAAGGTGCAGGGGGTGTGGTCTCCTCTTCGACAGAAGGAACACATCATTGTCAGAGATGAGCCCTTCTGCTGGCTCTTTAAGCTCTTCATCCTCTTCTCCCTGAGACCTCTCAAGGTGTTTACAGGCAGCACCCCAATGATATGGTATGTAAAGAAACAAGGGGAAATGGGCACTCCTGGTATGGGATCTTGCAGTCCAGTATCAAGTGACTCTTCAGGCAGTTTACATTCCCTCAGGTCAAGACATTTTGGTAAATGCTCTGATCAGGTCCTTAACTCAGTCCCATGAAGGGATGTTTTTCTGGACATTGTCCACCAGCGGGGTACTCCTTATGTAGACATTTGCTTCCCCTCTGAACAGATAGCTTCTATTTTTTGCCAAAGTCCCAGGTCCTCTGGTGTGAAAGGTGGATGCCCTCTCTCTCTCTCTCTCTCTTGGAAAGGGATGTTTCTTAATGCTTTCCCTCCACTTCTCCTCATTCCAAAAATCCTGTTAAAAAAAAAAACAGGACATTCACAAACTTTTGGAGACTCCCTTTTGGCTGAGACTGCATTAGTTTCCTCTTCTGCATTTAGCCAAGGGCAGTCATCACAGGTTAACCTCACAGGGAGGACCTACTCCCATAAGATAAAGGATCTCTAGTTAACCCCCCCCCCCAATCCACTCTTCAACTGACTCTGGGTGATAGGATTTTGATTCTACATAAGCATGTCCTCAGAAAAAAGGTATCTAGGGTCCTGCAGGAGGCCAGGAAACCCAATACTAAGAAATACTACTTATCCAGATGGAACATTTTTTTTTTTAGTGTCTTTCTTATAACCTGGATCCACTTTCTGTGAATGTTCCTTTGGTTCTCTCTTACATGTGTGAATTGCTCAATGCTGGGTTGGCTTATTCTTTTAAGGCCCACTTATCAGCTCTCTGCTTGTTTGCCTTTATCTCCTCCTTTAGCTTCTAGATTTGAAGCTAAACAGTTCCTTAAAGGTGTCCTTCATATTAGTCCTCCCAGGAAGCCTTTTCTTCCTCCCTGGGATCTTAATTCTGTGGAGAAATTGACTGTGGCTTTTTTGAGCCTGTGGCTTCAGCTTCCTTGCAACATTGCTCTTGGAAGACTGTTCTTTTGTTAACCTTTACTTTTGCCAGATGGGTGTCTGAGCTTCAAGCCGTTATGGCTTGTCCTCCTCTTTTGGTGTTTTATAAGGACTAATCCTTCTTTTATTACCAAGATGGTGAATGAGTTGTCCAGTCTACTCATTTACCCACTTTTTTCCCTTCTCCAGAATCTGATAGTGAAAAGGTGCTGCCACACTGGATGTGCATAGATAAATCAGACTATTAGGAAATCTGATCAGCTTCTTATTTCCTTTCTTCTCAGGTCCTTGGGATTAGCTGTATCCAAGCAGACTGTTTCTTCTTGGATCTAAAAAGCTATTTCTTTAGATTATTTTCATGTAAAAGCCTTTCTTGTTCTTTAAAGGCTCATTCTACTAGAGCTGTGGTGGCTTCTGTTGCTTTTTTCAAGGGATTTTTCAAGGGATTACGTACAAACTCTATTCTTGAGGCACCTACCTGACCACCTGTCCATACTTTTACCAAGTACTGTAAGTTGGATGGAATTTCCAGAGATAGAGCTAGTTTTGCTAGGGCCATCTTTCATGGCTTCCTAGTGAGCTCTGCTGGTCCTTCCTCTTCCCAAGTTTCTTCCTGAACTTTGCACTCTCCCTAATGTTATGAGTGCTACAACAGTGAAATGGAAATGCATAGTGCAGTTGTGTAAAATCTTACCTCTAACTGTAGACGTCCTTCTCTTCACTGTTGCATTTCAGTGTTGTATTCACTCCCTCCCTCCTTCCCCTAGTACATTTCTTTTCTGGATTTACTGGTTACCTCTTGATTTTCCTATGACTGGCGTTCCTACTGGGGCTTTCAGTTTTGAATATGGTAGGTCCGGACATTACCTTTATGCCCTATACTATGCAGGGAGCATACGTGTGATGCACACTGTACCTTAAATCAACCTAAGGCTTTGGTATACTGGCTGGACGTCAGGCTGGGGACCCCTAATGGTATGAATACTGCAACAGTGAAGAGAGAGACATCTATTGTTACGGTAAGATTTTACATGACTACTTTCCCTGGATGGGTCGATCAAGCTGTGTCTGTAGCACTCAACCTTAACTCCCTATGGTAAGGAAGATCTGAAGATGGTGCAGCTGATACTGACAACGCTCTATTCCCCTTACATCTGGGTTTCTAAAGGAGCCCATCAGGCCTATAGGGGGATGGGAGAAGAGCTCTGGAAATTTGGCTGGCCTGTCAGGCTTCTGCCAGATGGAATCCTAAGAGTGATTACTATACTACCTGAACATCTACAAAGCTCCTATCACAACTGTGCTATTTCAGGCGTGGAGGTACTCAAGGATGTCGTCTCACAGGATTTTTAAATTCTTAACTCACATGTTTTTTTGCTGAGTAAAAGAAATACCTTTAAAGCTTCTGAGAATTGTTTGGGTACCAGCCAAGCTCTACTGTGGCAGATTCTGCTGTTGAAGGTCAGTCACGTGATCACTGAGAGAGACTGATATAATAATTAACTGCTTTCTCTCTGCTACTAGAAAAGAGTAATAGTCTTGAAATACAAGAACATGGATTATGCATTGTTTGCCGAATTTCAGTAGTTTAAAGAGGGGAAGTTGCTAGGCTGAGACTGTATTTGACAATGTTCGCCGTTTCATTCTTTCTTGATTCATTCTCATTTGCAGGTAAGTACCAAAATAGTAAATGCACATTTTCTTGGCATCTTGGATTGCGAAGAATTTGAACCTCAGATGATACCCATTGAAGCAGGGAGTAGTAAAACTTACTGGGAGTATTGTATTGACTGCCACATGCACCTTTCATTGATTGTAGGTTGCTAAAGACAGAGTAATTGCCATGATTTCTCCTTTTTTTTTTGTTTTGGTGCAGCGTTCTTTGCACCTTGCCATTACTAGTACTCCTGGAAGATCACATTTTCTCTTTTTTTTTTTCCATCAGCTCCAAAGTGTTAAGCTGTTTGGAAATATGAAAAGATTGTTGTGTAGTAAGAGTACTGCATTTTTGGGAATGTCTAATGAATGAACCGTTTGTTAGAATTTGTAGCAGTACTATAAATTGTTTTTGTACTAACAAAAAAATGCATTTATTTAATTAAAGCATATTGTGGATTTCAGAGTTCATATGCATGCCTATGGCTTTGTTGCTTCAGTTTTCTGTAGAGGAAGCTTAGTGTTCTCTTCATAGTCTCCCTCCAGAAAAAGGTATATAGAGTTGGTCAACTTTTATCCATACCAACTCTCATTTGACTTGTAGAATCCTGTTTCAGATCAGGGTGATATTCCTGGATTTAATGAAAAACCTTATGGCTAACTAGCTGTATTGCTGTGAATTTGGTGGAGCGGCATCTTTAATGTAGTCTTTTTGGGAGTGTAGCGTTAATCCTGTAGCAGTGGATCTTTTTCCTCTAATTGCAGAAAAAGAATGCTTAGTTTCAGGTGTATTTCTCTGGGAGATTCAGCACCTACTACTTCAGCTACTTAAGGTGCTGGAGGAGCCAAGGAGAGGGGAATGGTGGGGGAAAAGCGGCTTTATTAGCTCACCCACAGTGGGAGGGATTTTTGCCTGTGATAAAGATGCATCCCTGGTGATTAGGATGTGCCATAATCTCAAAACAGGTTGCCATTAAAACTACAGCCTTGTGGAAGCTATTTGATATTTTTTTTGCAGAAGTAGCAAAACACAGGGGGAATTTGGAACCTTCCATTTGAGTTTTTCTGTTATGAGGTGCTTAGGATAGTTTTGGATGGAACAGAATACAAGACGACTGAGGGTGGATGGTGTTTCTTTTGTAAGAAAGAGGGCGTGCACTGGTTGGTGAGTAAGACCACATTAAGTGAGAAGAAAGCTATAAAGTTCTTGAACTGCTTCTTTTGTAACATTTTGCAAATGAATGCAGTAAGATGAACTGAGCCATTCTTTGTTTGAATCCTTCATTGTTCTCCTCTGAACACATTTTCATTTGGCCTTTTTGGTCAAAACTAATAAATTGAACAGGGAAATTTCTAAAGGTTCCTTTACTTTTTGTGGAAGCAACCCCCCCCCCCCCAAAAAAAAATCTAGATGCCAAGGTCACCAAACCTTGGGGTACATTATAATACTCTGAGTGAGCTTCCCATTCTGTATATGTCAGTCTGAACCTAACAGTTTTTTTCTGAATCATGCTTCTGCAGATTATAGGCACACATTTTGAAGCAGTTCATTTCTTTCAGGTCTGAAGATAACACAAAATGGTTATCTTAATTTTGCTAGACATATTTATCTGAAATGACCTAATGTAGAATGTGGTAATGCCCATAAATGGTATTATTTGCAGAACTAGAAGGTAATACTGTACTGCATATTTAAACTTGAATTTCTTTTTCAAGCATCTCTTATGCTGTCATGAAATTAAAGAATTTTTATTTCTGTACAGATGTTTTGTATTTTTTTCTTTCTACAGCATCAAACGTAGGCTGCGTAATATGCAGATGGATTGGAACAAGAGAAAACATCACCTAGACCCAGAAGATACCCTGTACTCAGAAGTCCACACTTCTGACACAGAAGAAATTCTACCACAGCATTTGAGTTCCAAAAATAAAAACCTGGATGACGAAGATTATGACGATGTCATTATTGTAGAAGAAAAATGTGTGCCTTCAACAAAACACATCAAAGTGGAACAGCAAGATGCTACTACAGATAGTAACACAGGTGAAAAACTTTGCTCTAGAACAACTTCTGGTGGTCAGTCACCTACAGACATGTCTGCCCATGTTGTTTCCACTTTTAACCAGACAGATCCGGAAGGAAAGTATAGGCAAGATAACAATGGCAAACAAACTTTGAAAACTGCATCTACTAGTGTCCAAGACAATTTTGATAATTGTACACTTGAGGATCTGTACCTCACAGAAACTGCAAAAACACCTGATGAGCAGCAGACTGGATCGAATATGCCTGAGCTGTGTTCTCAGACTGAAGCCATTCAGAAGTGTAGTGGAATACTAAAGAACACTGACAATACAGATGTTTCGCTGAAAGAGCCAATCAGAGAGCTTGAGAAAGAACGGACAGTACTGAGGCAACAACTTGCTATTAGTCAGTGTGATGTCCCATCATCTGTAGCATCAGTTAAACTGGGACTGGCTGATAGTGATAGCCAAAATGTTTGCCTTCTCTGCCAACAGAAGTCTCTTGATCTGGATGTGTGTGTTCAAGAATGCAAGAAGACAGAGAATGCTCTAAAGGCAGTCACAGCAGAGAGAGATGAGCTGTTACAGAAGGTACTACTTACTGATTACTGTAGGACTCAGAGCTGTAGTTTTCAGAGTCAGATCAACAGACAGCCTTTGCATTTCCAACATATGTCAAACCAGTTGATTTTTTTTAAAATATTACAACATTTAAGCGTCCAATCACGAAGTTCGATCTTTAGTGATTCGAATGTTTAACCGTTCAAATATTTAATATAGACCCTATATAATATGCGTACAAGCACACAGTTTCATTGACTTTTGCAACTGCTCCCCTGCCTTTGCCTGGAGGCAAACAATGATATAGTCACCTTTATTTCCAGAAAGGCCTTATTGGAAGTTAGCCAAGACATCTGTCTGGATGCCAGTTTCAAGGCATCTGCAAGTGTCTGTACTGTACAAATTTTAGTTGTGTCATAGTTTCCCAGCAAAATATATTTGCTATCCTTGTTTGAGGTGCTCCAGAAGGCCTTTATTTGGTGTTTGTGGACAGATGCATACCTACTTGGAATAGGCAACTATTTCTGTGTTCAAAGATCAGACATTCAAGGGCTAGGCACCTTTTTGCATTTGCTTGCCCCATCTCTATCCCATTTGACTAGAAAACAAAAAATACTGAAGTATGTGGCCATATGGTACACAGATAATCTGTCTGTTCAAACTTCATTAATTACAGTGGTCTTGCCACCAGATTCCATGGATAAAAAAGACCCCTGCATGTTTGTTAAATAAAAACAATGATAACAACACAGGAGGCTCAGATGCAAAAGTTTACTAGTGTACACCAGGAGGCAAAAAAACATACAAGTACAGAGTTTTGTCTGACATGATGCAGGAAGTACACAATTTTATATAGGTTTAACACTCAAGCTGTGCCCACCTTACTGACGTGGTTAGTCACAGGGCACCTACATCATTATGGTCTACAATATTCTATTCATAAGAAAAAGCTGATGTTATACATTTTAAAAGTTTTTCCCATGGGAATAATACAGCCTTGCAAAGCACCTGGTTAGTTATAATGTCTTTCTGTAAATGTTACTCCTTCAAGGTTTCAGGCCTGCTCGAATACAATAGTTGGTTCAGTCTTGTAATATACTTCTTTGTTCTTCTTGCAACATTACTTTAGCAGCTGTGTCTTATCTTGGTAACATTCACAAGGCCAATTATCCCAGAGGAAGGAAGAAGATTTTCAATGCTTTATACATTTAATTTCCTGACCCAGCAGATAATCATTAGTGAAAAACATAAGCTTGCTGAGCTGGCTACTGCCAGGGTCAGAGTTCAAATACACTGCAGCTCCAAAGCTTCAAGCAATTACATGTAAAATCATTCTTATTGCCATATTGTAAATAGAATAAAATGCATTATATACTATTTGCTTTTAAACTAGCACTTTATACATGTTCAAATACATATTTTTCTAACATTTTCCTCCCTTTTAATACTTTTTATTCTATTCAGAAATATAAACAATGTTTTATCATCCCCTAGCCTTCTCCCTTAAGGACTTTCAACTAGGCAAGTCATTTAGTTTATACTTCAGAAAGAGTTTCGTCTAGAATTAATAGTTCCAATTCAATGTCTTGGTACAAAGTTTCAGTTACAGATATATCAACAAAATCTTTGACTAATCTTTTCATGCAGGGGATCCCACAACAGACACATGCTCCCAATAGGAGCAGACCAACACAAATAGCAATCAAAATATTCATTAGGATAGAACCCCACCCACCAAACAGACTCTGGAAGAAGTTCGTCAGTGGGTTTGGGCCTGGTTCATTCATGGCCGATACCTGCTGTATTGCCTCTAGGTGATCATTAATCTCATGTAGATTGTCTGGTATGAACGCACAGCATTCTTCTTTGATAAGCGTGCATGTACCACCTCTTGCTGCTAGGGTGAAGTCAAGAGCCATTCGATTTTGTAGCACAACAGTTCTCATTGCATTCAGTTCATCAGTCACTAGTTCGAGAGCAGAAAAAGTTGCGTTACTCATTACTTCGAGAAGTTTTGACAGCTTTCTCAACTCCCAGATCGATTTGACTGCTCCAAATGCTGGAAGTATCCCAGCCCAGGATATAACACTGTCACTCAAGTCCATATGAGTCAATTTTTCTTTATCTTTTACGGAATGATGGTCCTTCCAACCAGCTTCGATTTTTCCCACTGGATTTACAGGTTTTCCGATTGGATCTTCAGGTTTTCGGGCTACATCTCTTACATTTCGTATCTTACCTAGAGGTAATTCTGCAGTATGCCTTATGGCCGGAACCAGATAACCCAAAACACAACTGCCGGACCAATTCTCAGGTAGCCATTTGTATGCCTTTTTCCCACAAACAAAATAACAGTTTTCTACTTTAGTACTGATGCGGGTTAATTCTGAATGAAGCATTTTCTTATCTATAACAGACAATTGTTTATGTAAAACAGGATTTCTCTGCACATCTTTTAATGTTGTTTTCATTGAGCTCAAATATGAATCATAATTTGTGTTACAAACAGTGCCTTTATCTTTAGCTTTAATATAGCATTTATAAGATATAGTTATGTTACAGTTACTCCAACCCACTTGGAGTGTATCATTCTTGTAAAAACATACAATTCCCTTTTGTGTAATAGGCAAATACAATGCAATTTTGTCCTGTGATCTTACAGAACCTGTATCAAAAAGTAAATTTTCCCAAGTCTCATTTATCCCCAAGGGGACAGCGGACATAAACAGTGCTCCATATGCTGTTGGTGTAGCAGTACAAACCCAGCAATTCGAAATGTTCATAGTCTCTACATATACACGCTTCATAGCTAGGTATGTGTTAAAGTTTGGATGCCAGTCTATAGACAGTTCATCACGTCTCTCCACTTTCACTTGTGTGGTTATATGTAGGAAAAACCACAACAAAAGGAAGGTCATCACAATCATAGTCAATAAATGCATAGTCAGCAAGATGATTAAGCAACATCTTTGGGGTTGATCTGTGTTTTTACTCGTTTTGCTCTTGGCCATCCTGCCTTTGTTGTGTGTCAGTCACAAAATGTTTATCAAGCTGAACATTCTTTACCGGTTTACAGTGCATCAGATGGACCCAGGACGACCTCTCAGCAACTTTGACTGCAGTAGGTGTCGCCAACAGTACCTGGTACGGTCCTTCCCACTTTGGACTCGCCCAATTCTTCCTCTTCGTAACCTTCAACCACACCCAGGACCCCGGAGTCAGCACTGCTTCCAACGGTCTGGTCTGTCTTTTATCTGAAAAAGAGTTCAACTGCAAAACAGTTTTATTTGTTAACAGTTTCCTCATATAGCTAGCTAATGAGCTGTCAGCCTCTAGTTCTGCAGGAATGAGAGCTTTCCACTGTGGCACATAATATGCCCTTCCAAATATCACTTCAAAGGGGGTCAAACCCTTTACATTTGGAACTGTTCTCATGCTCAGCAGTGCCAAAGGCAAACAGAAAATCCAATTATTCTGTGTTTCGTTTACTAACTTCCTCAACTTGCTTTTTAAAATTCCATTGTACCTTTCCACCAGTCCTGCAGACTGTGGGTGGTAAGCACAATGATTCTTCAAGGAGATCCCAAAGAATCTCCCAAGTTGGTGAATCGTCTGATTAACAAAATGTGTCCCATTGTCACTATAGATTCTTTCCGGTATGCCAAATCTAGGAATTATTTCTTTTATTAGGGCCTTTGCCACTGCTGCTGCATCCGGAATTTTAGTTGGAAAAGCTTCTACTCATTTGGAAAACATGTCTATAATTACTAAACAGTATTTTTTCCCTTCACATTTGTTCAGTTCTATGAAATCCATACAGATAGTATGGAACGGATATGGTGGTATAGGAAAACTCCCTTGCTTGGGTTTGAATGCCCCTTGTGCATGATGTTTGTTACAGATATGACATGCTGCACAAAATTTTTGTGTAAAGTTTGTGAATCCATATGTTTGGAATATTCGATTTACTAACTGTACCATCCCCCCTGTTGAGACATGGCACTGCCCATGGCTCAACAAAGCTGCACATCTAAATAAATTAGACGGCAATATTGTTTTTTTCTCTTTGGAGACAATACAGTCCATCTTCGAGGATTGCACCTCGTTTCTCCCATTTTTGTTTCTCAGCTTTTGTAGTTAGTCTGCATCGTTTTTAACATTTCTAGATCTAAAATCTCAGAGGGTTGTAATTCCTCAGTTAAAAGTAAAGTTTCTGAGGCTGCTTGCTTTGCAGCTGCATCAGCTTTTGCATTTCCTTTTGAAATTGTATCCTGTTGTCTTGTATGAGCTAAACATTTACAAATAGCTACTTTAGTAGGTAACTGAATGGAATCTAACAAGTTCAAAATAAGTTGCGCATGATTAATCAGTTTACCATTAGATGTTATCATTCCAATATTTTTCCATTGTTGTGCAAAAACAGCATACTGACTGTCAGTATATATGTTCACACATTTATCTTTCGCTAGAGTGCAAGCCCGTGTTAAGGCTATCAGTTCTGCTTGAGCAGACAGGTTATGCTGTAAGGGTTGGGCTTCTAAAATCTCTGTATCTGTGACTACTGCATATCCTACTAGATTTTTCCCTGTAGGACCCTTTCTGCATGAGCCATCCACATAAAATGTCACCTCGGCATCATCCAAGGGCATATCAGTGAGGTCTTGTCTGGGCAAAGTTATTTGCTCAATTTCCTGCAGGCAACTGTGCAGTGTGCCATCCACAGGAGTTGGAAGTAACGATGGATTTAATGTTGTACAACGTTCAATTACCATATGAGGTTGACTCAGCAGTATGGTCATACATGAAAGATGTCTAGCAGGAGATAGATATGCTATTTTTTCTTGCAGTAAAATTATCGTGACTGCATGAGGCACTCTCAATGTACCACTGAGGCCGAAGCCTGTACTGCCATTGCAGCTGCGACTACTGCTTGTACACAGTGAGGCAACGATCGTGCCACTGGGTCTAACTGTGATGAATAGTAAGCTTTGGGGCGTTGCTTATCCCCATGCTGTTGCATCAGAACTGACGTCATGTATCCCTGTTTACAATCTACGGTCTGAAAAAATCTTTTGTGGTAATTTGGAAGTCCTAAAACTAATGATGAAGCTATCAATTGTTTTAGTCTGCAGAAAGCTGCTTCTGCTTCAGGTGTCCATTGTAATACATCTTGTGCTGCCATTGGTGTTTTATATATTAAATCAGCCAGTGGAGCAGATTCTAAAGCATAGTTTGATATCCAGCTTTGACAAAAATTAGTCGTTCCCAAGAAGGACATCATTTCCTTCTTGGTTGCTGGTTTAGGTGCCTGTAAAATTGCTGTTTTTCTGTCTTCGTCTAATATTCTACCTTCATTGGATATTACATATCCTAGGTATCTAACTTGTTTTCTCCAAAGTTGTAACTTACTTTTGTTTACTTTGTGTCCTTGTGCTGCTAAAAATTTCAATAATGCTATCGTATCCTCCCTGCATTGATGCTGGGTGAGAGCTGCTAGCAAAATGTCATCTACATAAAGTAGAATCTGACTACCTCCTGGTGGGGTAAACCCTGCCAGGTTGCTTGCCATTTCTTGCGCAAATATCATTGGATTTTCACAATATCCCTGCGGTAGCCGAGTATAGGTATATCTTTTACCCTGAAATGTAAATGCAAACCAATACTGGCTATCAGGATGTATAGGTATTGAAAAGAAAGCATTGCTTATATCTACCACAATGAAATATTTTTGTTGTGGTTTCAAATCATTCAACAAGGTGTGTGGGTCTGGCACCGTAGGTGCTCTGGGTATTATTGCATTGTTTACAGCTTGTAAATCTTGTACCATCCGTCATTCCCCATTTGCTTTTTTAACAGGAAGTAGAGGGGTGTTACATGGTGAATCAAGAGATTCTACCAGTACTCCTTCCTTGAGTAATGCTGCTATTATAGGCTTGATTCCTTGCTCTGCATCTTTCCTCAAGGGGTATTGTCTTTTCTGTGGTCTAAATGCTGATTTTGGTGTAATAGTTACTGGTCCTGCTGTTTGAATAAGTCCTACATCTGATTTACCTGTTGACCAAAGAATGTTTGGTATGTCACACAAGGCTTTTTCTTCTTCTAATAAGAATGCTAATCAGCTGTCTTCACTAGTTTGTAAGTGTACAGCTGGATGTGTCTGTGTTAGCCAATTCAATTTCTGTTTTTGTATTCCCTGTTCTGATAATTCTAACTCAGTTTGTTTTTCCCATCTTGTTACTTTTTCTCCTAAGTCCGCCCATTTCACATCCTTATTCTTTGTCAAGCTGACATGTGGTAGTCGATTAGATTTGTACAGTGTCATAAATTCCTGAGGTAATGAACAGCTTACCACACTGTTTCCCTCAGTATCCCAATACAAGGTTCATAATACTAATGTTAGCAGGATTTTTGAATAATTCTTGCTCATATTCTTTATCCAGTCCTGGCATGCTACAGTTGTATAGAGTACAATGTAACAAATGCTGTTGGTCAGTGTCAAGGGAGGGGGCCTTACTGATGGCTACATTCATCAGTTCCTCGGTTACTGCCCCTGGACCAGTCGTAACTAGGTCCTGGCTGTACCAGTAAAAAGTCTCACCCTCCGGTCGCACCACGAACGTATCCATTTGTCTTTGTGCCTCCATACCCTGCATAGTGGGAACTACCGCTATACCAAATATCTGCATAAGATCTCTTCCCAGTAAGTTTACTGGACATTTTGCAGAAACTTCAATTTTACTCTTCTGAGTCATACCTGAAACAGGGTCAGTTATTGCTATATCATGGGAGAGTGGCTCCCTATATATCTGTCCATTTGCTGCTTTCACTAATATATAATCAGGTGATTCGGAATATTCTGGTTACTTTGAGGGGTGTATCAAAGTCCGTGACGCTCCTGAGTCACACAGGAATTTAACTTCCCTCCCTTCCACCAGAAGTGTAACTTCCGGTTTTGTGTCTGCCAGATAGAGCTCCAAGCTCAGTAATGCCAAATCTAAAATTTCACTTTCTTCATCCTCTACATCTGCTTGCACTTCCTCTGTTCCTTCCAGTACATTTACATTTGTCCTTTGTTTGTTTGCCTTTCCTGATGATTTCTGACTTTCATCACTATCATATAGTCAGTCCTCATCACCTTTATTTTCTGTAGTCACCTTTTTATTTAGCCTGCAATCCCTTGCTAAATGTCCTTTCTTTCCGCACTTAAAGCACTCACCTTTCTTTTTTCTCTCTTCAAAATCTTCTGACCTTTTGTCAGATTGTCTATTTCCCTGGGCATTTTTCTTACCCTTTTTACCTGACTGTACTACAAAGACCTCAGCTCCGTCTTCAGCTGTGAAGACCTGTGTCTTCTTTTTCTTTTTACTATTAAAGTGTCTTTCAGCATGTCTAGCATATTCAAGTAAGGCTTGTAGCCTACTTGTTCGATCTATCATATGCTTTGTAATAAAGCTACTGATAGGTGTAATGCAACCTTTCAAAAACGCATTTTTCAGTTGCTGTTCATACAAGGTATCATGTGTCTGATTTTCAGGAATAGCCATACCACTATGGTTATTGAAACATTCCAATAATCTACCATAGTACCCATCTACAGTTTCATTCTCTTGTATGCATTGGTTAATGCAAGTCCAATCTGCTCTAGGTTTCCATTTTTCAGAGATTCGGTCTGTAAGACCTTTCACTCTGTTGTCTAGTTCTGCGTCACTATGTGGGAGTGGTTTAAGCTCTGCATTACGAGGATTCCAGGTGCCACAAATCATGTTGCCAGTCTGGACCCACAATTTGTCTAACTACCTTCTCTACTTCTTCCCCATTCAAATGGTAACTTAGTCTCATACCTTGTAAATCTTGTAAAAACTTTGTGTAATTAACTTTTAGATGAGGGATTCCCTCTAGCTTTCCGAATATCTTCCGGTGTCCATGGTCTGTATACTAGAAGAGTTGGATCCTGCCCTTCCTGTCCTGCCTGAGGATTTGGTACCTCGATTAGTGGACAGATTTCTTCCTCACTCTCCTAGTGTGTTTCTCCCTATTTGATATAAGTCTGTGTCCCCAAGTGTTTTACGTGTCCGGGACCTAGTTTCAATAGGATCTCTAACAAATGGTTTTAGTGTTCTTGTGATGTGACTTCAGGATAACGTGGAGGTGGACCAGCTTGTCCTCCTGCTTCATATCCTGAAAAAGGCATCGGAGGGGGAGGAGGAGCCGTCGCTATTACTGTATTATTATCCTCTTTATCTAAAAATAACGTCTTAGCATTTTTAGTTTTTTGTTCCCTTCGGTTTACTTCCTCAATCCACCTGTGTGCCTGAGGAATGCCTAATCGCTGTTGTTTTTTTGCCTGACCTTCTGCGTCAGATTTAAGTTGTTTTAAAAGTTTAACTAATGAAATCTTAATTTACCGTCAAATCCGTATTTATTAACCCATTTTGTATAATGCCTTACATTATCAGCCCGTTGTAATTGCATATATTTTGCGTCTTCAGTTAGGGGCGGATCTCGCGAGTTTTTAGTGCACTGATTTCCCATTCTAAAAGAAAATGTTACGTAACCCTTTTCACCACGTGGTATTTCAGTTCCTTACACAGTTTATCTAGAATAACTGCCTACCTTATTCTGTTTCCCTGATCTCTGACAAAATATACAGTAATTTCCTTTTGTCCCTGATCTGTATAACAAATCTCTGACAATGACATTTACTGTAACCTAGTCCCTGATCTAAAACAGAAAAAAGGCAAATATCTTCCTACCTGAGCCTCCTGGGTCGACCAGTTCGAGACCGCTCTTGACGCAGATCAGAAAGTGGCCAGCCTCTCAAAACGACAATTCAGTCGGAGGTCTTTGTGTTTCAAGAAGAACCGTTTCGGTAGCTTCTCCTGCGCAGTATTCGACCACCGGTACACTCTGATCTGTAGCTGTCTGAGGGCTTCCGTTTACCGAAGGACCAAACTGTTAAATAAAAACAATGATAACACAGGAGGCTCAGATGCAAACGTTTACTAGTGTACACCAGGAGGCAAAAAACCATACAAGTACAGAGTTTTGTCTGACATGATGCAGGAAGTACACAATTTTATATGGGTTTAACACTCAAGCTGTGCCCACCTTACTGACGTGGTTAGTCACAGGGCACCTACATCATTATGGTCTACAATATTCTATTCATAAGAAAAAGCTGATGTTATACATTTTAAAAGTTTTTCCCATGGGAATAATACAGCCTTGCAAAGCACCTGGTTAGTTATAATGTCTTTCTGTAAATGTTACTCCTTCAAGGTTTCAGGCCTGCTCGAATACAATAGTTGGTTCAGTCTTGTAATATACTTCTTTGTTCTTCTTGCAACATTACTTTAGCAGCTGTGTCTTATCTTGGTAACATTCACAAGGCCAATTATCCCAGAGGAAGGAAGAAGATTTTCAATGCTTTATACATTTAATTTCCTGACCCAGCAGATAATCATTAGTGAAAAACATAAGCTTGCTGAGCTGGCTACTGCCAGGGTCAGAGTTCAAATACACTGCAGCTCCAAAGCTTCAAGCAATTACATGTAAAATCATTCTTATTGCCATATTGTAAATAGAATAAAATGCATTATATACTATTTGCTTTTAAACTAGCACTTTATACACGTTCAAGTACATATTTTTCTAACAATGTTCAGTATAGTTCATTTACATTTAGGATCTGACACCAGCAAGAGTAAAGCTCGTATGTTCCCTTCTGGAGTGTTTCCTTGCTGAAAGTTCTGAACTATATGAAGGAGCATTTTAAATGAAGATGAAAGGGGATCTTTGTCTCACAAAAGGTACATAGACCTTTTAAGCATAGAAGATACAAGGGTCAGCAGCAGGTGTTCAATATGTTGGAAACCCATGGCTGGTTTGAGTACCAGGGATCTGTTCCCTTTACCCAGGCCCTTGGACACCCACCCATCTGACGACAGGGCATTGAAGTATAAAGGGCTGTTGGCTAGTGCCACTTCCATTCGTTCTTGCCATCAAATACTGAAGTATCAGTGTCACTAAGTATATCAGTCAGTTCAAAGTCAGATATTTTGCACAACTGCTTCAGGGCATGCACTTTTAAGTCTCAAAACGTTAGCCGGAGGGCTGAGTAACTTTAGAAGCATAATAAACTGCATAAGTGTCTGTGGCCTATGCCTGCTATGGTGTCTGCTTATCTCTCAGTTGGGCTCCCCTACAAAAGGAAGTAGCATCCAAGAGAAAAAACTCTGAGCTGGATGACAGCATTTCAGTATTTCAGTTTCTGATAATGCTGCTGTTCTTGAGATGGTCAAAGAAGGTGAGGCATTTGTAGCCTGTGATGACTCGATAAGCTGCTGAAGCACCTGCTATGAAGCGGTTTTTGGAAGCCATAACATTAGTGCCATTAAATTTTCCTCGGGCCAAACACACCTAGGTATTAAATGGGTCTAGGGCTGCTAGTTAGGCATTGTCTTTTGATGCCCAGGTCTGTGCAACTGAGTGGAAGAGCAAGATGTCCCTCATCTGTTTGTGAGGATATCCAAGGAAACCAGTTCAGGTCATGGCCATCCACACACTGCCTGAACCTCTGGCGCAACAATGCACCCAAATTTAGATCCAAGTCACCAAAGTCAAGCCTGTAGTCTTCTTGCCATGGCCTCTGACCCATCATACCCAGGCCTACCCACTGGACTTTAATGTAGCTGAAGACCTAATGCACTTTGAGGTCCAGGCAGCTGGACCCTGAAAAGCATTCTGCTCCAGAAATCTCTCCACAGGAGGAATGTAGCCCCCCACCTCATTTTCCTTTTAAAGGAGTCTTTAGATTTCCGTGACTGAGATGAAGACCAGTTGGCATATGTTGACCAACTTTCTACAGAGTCATATGAGAGATATGAAGATATGAAGATACTCTTGCTTCAGGTTAACCACCTGACACTCCCTCTCTTGGGGAGATGGCTTCATAAAATGGGTCCATCGGCCGGGAAATTCTGGAAAATCCACAATCTAAGAAAAGGTTCACTGTAATTTTTGGTGTAACTGAGCCTAAACTTCTTTCCATTTCTCCAGTTTTTCAGAAAAGTGCATTGTTATCCAGGACATATCCCTGCAGCCTTGGTCCAGTCTCACTTCTAGGAAACCCGACCATACTAGATGATCTTAGTGTTTCGCTGTTGCAGTCATCACATTTGGGTTATCCCTGCCAGGGTAGCCCTGGGCCGACCTGAATTCCAGAGGCTTAGTATTTCTACGTCAGTTGCTGTCACTTCAGGACTGACGTCAGGTCATCAGTAGATGAAGTAAGGCAGCCAAAGCCATTACATCAGTCTTTCTTGCCACAGAGCCCGAAGCAGAACCAGTTTGCATGATTGCAGGTTGGCTGCTACCTGAGTTTAGTCTTCCGAATTGAAGCTGATGTCTTCTAAAGCCAAGTACCCTGTTGGGGACCCTTTATTCTTGCACTAACCGATGTCAGAAAAAGTTAAAAATGGTCTCGCCTGTGGAAAGCAAATACCACACAGAGACTTTCATTCTTACTGCATCACTTGCTTATTCCCAGAACACAACGTCCCCCACTGTCGCTTTTATTCTTTGTTCAACGCCAGAACTATACGTAGTCAGGCCCTTATTGTAGCTAGATATTTTCGCTTACAGTCCTCGAATTCTGATATGCTTCGGTAAGCCATCCGACAGCAGATCTTCAGAAAAAATGTAAAGATAGAGACAGACCGTACAGGTCCAAACCTGCCGACAGCGCTTCCATTAAGCTAGTCATCAGTCCTCTAGTCCTCAGTGAGGTGCTTTCGCAGCCCCTGATGCCCGCTTCTGTGGATTCGCAGGCCGCTATCGAGACCCTTTTGGATTCCAGTATGCCCCAAAACTCTTCTTCGGCTAAGGATCCTGCGGTTGTCTCTCCCTTGGATGTGTCTGGAGCTGCTGAGCAGACACCGGCTTCTGAGGAAGTACTAAGCACTACCGATTCTCGACACAAACAGACTTCTTTCGCATCTACTGTTCTTCGAAAACTACAAAGTTTCTAAGGCCCAGGGTATGAACCACACCCAAGAAACGGATGACCCAATCTCGGGCACCTGCTTCCTTGCCTCAGTCTCAAATGCTTAAAATGGAGGAAGACCTTATGTTGATCAGGAGAAGCCAAGCTACCCCTTCCAAAAGAGAGATTTGTCCCAAGTAGTTTTGTCTGAACAGGATTCTGATGACTCTGATGCATCTGAATATGAAGACATGCAACCCCTCTCTGCTTATGGGGATTCTAATGCAGAGGACTCCATTCCTTCAGCCCCCCCCGAGGAATTTTCCTTTGGGGAAACCCTTCATACTTTAAGGGAGCATTTCCAATGGGAATGTCAGGACTACCCTCAGTCTAAAAAGAAACTCAGGAAATTCTTAGATCTTCCACAGCACAGACCCCTGGCCATTCCCCCAGTCCTGGATGTTTTCCTGGGATCCAGTTTGACTCCTGACACCCTCCCTCCTGCACCCAGAAAACCAGACTGGTATTAAGAGTCCCTAACTCACACAAAGTTTTTAAAAAATCCTACTACTGACCTGGAGGTTATTTCTCAAGGGCCTAAAGGAATTAAAGCAACCTCTGCTAAGAATCCCACCCCCTTAAAGAGGGATTCCCGAGCACTAGACAGATGGGGTAAAAAAAAGTATACACCTCTGCTACTTTTGCTGTCATAGCACTAAATTGCTAGTTCCATATGCTAAAATTTCAGTAACATATCTTGGAACTCCTCAAACAAAATTTCTTCCTTTCCTGCTTGTGCAGAATCTAGAGTTACAAGAGTTAATGCATTCTGCAAGTCAAGTAACTAAACACACCTCGCACTGTGGGTTTGATGCCCTAGAAGCTTCTTGCAGGGCAGCAGTCACCGGTTCTGTCCTTAGAAGGCATGCATGGCTTAAGGAACAGCCCTTGCCAGACCATGTTAAATCTAAATTGTTGGATGCACCCTTGCACAAAGACAACTTATTTGGCACTAAGGCAGAAGAGGTCTTAAAGATGGAAGAAAAAGCTAAATCTATTCAGACAGTTAAGGATTTCTTTACAGGTACAGCCACCCAGGTTCATCAGGCATTGCCCTGCCAAGCATTGGTCTTTTCCTGCACCCACCAGGTCAGTTCAGCCCAGACCCCATGGAAGCAGACCCCCCCCAAACAGCAGCCACAGGGATTGCAGAGATCAAAACAGTGGACTTCCACCACTTCTAAAACAGGGAGTTCTAAGCCCCCCCCCATGGTAGAAACTCACAATGACTCTTCCCCCCCCCCCCCCCGGCCCACCTTCACTTGCCCTTAGGAAGAAAACTCCTTTCACACAAGCACCTGAGCCACCATTACCAATGACCACTGGGTCCTCAACATAGTGTCCCAGGGATAGAAATTTTCTTTCCACACCCTTCCAACTCCAAAAGGGTTCCCAGATCTACCTCCAAACCAGTGGGCAGAGGCGCAAAAGCAAGTCATTTCCCTGCTCTCTATGAGGGCAATAGAGCATGTTCCTGCAGAACAGAAAGGCCAAGGTTTCTACTGCAGAGTTTTTCTGGTACCCAGAAAAGAGGGCACCTGGCACCCCATCCTCGATTTACATTCTAAACACCTTCCTGATGATACCAAATTTCAAAATACTCGCCCTCCAGCAGCTGCTATACCCATGCTGTCCAAGGATGCTTGGCTAGCCACCCTGGACCAAAAAGAGGCCTACCTCCACATTCCTATCAGGGAATCATGCAGGAAATACCTGTTTCAGGGCAGGATCTCTGCACTTCCCTTTGGCTTATCTACTGCTCTCAGAGTTTTCATAAAATGTCTGGCTACGGCCATTGTCTTTTTCAGACAAAGGAATATCCAAATTTACCCATACTTGGATGACTGCCTAATTCAGGCAGACAGGCAGGAAAAGCTGCTCAAGCACCTGGCCTTTGTAAAGTCCCTACTGACCTCCCTAGGGTACACAATCAACGAAAAGAAATCCAAACAAGTACCCACCCAAAGAATTGTATTCCTGGGAGTAAGCCTGGACACAGCATCCCAGATGGCATTCCTTACACCAGAGAAGCAAACTTACCTGACAGGCTACTTCTCTTAACTAGCCACCAGACCCCAGTGATCTGGAAGGAAAATCCTACAAGCTCTGGGGTTCATGGCATTTTGCATTCTACTCCTTCCGTATGCCAGACTGCATATGAGGAAACTTCAGTGGTACCTAAAAAGCCATTGGTGTCATCACTGAAGTCCTGGAAACTCTTATACCCATGATGCCTTGCCTCAGAAAAGATTTTCTTTGGAGGGCAGCAGCATGCTCCCACAACAAGGGACTACCTTTCTTACCACCCCCCACTGCCCAGACCCTCACCACAGATGCATCAGACTGTGCCTGGGTTGTACACCCGGACGGCAGGTGCATACAGAGCCAATGGAGCACATAGCAAGTCCATCTGCACATCAATCAAAGAGATGATAGCTGTCCAGCATGCCTTGACAGCTTTCAAGCCCCTTCCCTTCCTAGGGGCTTTCCTGATCAAAACAGACAAACACCACTGTGATGTAGTATATCAACAAGCAGGGAGGGACTCACTCCTACCCTCTATGCAGGCTGGCCATGACCCTTTGGCACACAGCCTCTGCCATGCAACTCCACCTGTTAGCACAATTCTTGCCAGGTTCTCTAAACTCTCTGGCAGACCACTTAAGCAGAAATCTTCTGGACCCACATGAGTGGCAGCTAGACAAAATAACCTTCACTCTAATAACTCAGAAATGGGGCACCCCGAAGGTCGACCTCTTTGCCCCTCACACCAACCATCAGCTCATGAAGTTCTGCATCAGGGAGCATCATTGCATGGCTTGGAAAGTGGATGCTGCGTCTTTCCCCTGGGTCAATGTATCGGTCTGTCTTTCCTCCACTACCTCTCATCCCCAGGTTACTACTCAAAATAAGGGAGGAAAAACCAAGGACAATTCTTATTGCCACAGACTGGCTTTGCCAGCACTGGTACCCACTGCTGAGCAGCCTGTCCCCACTGCCACCCTGGCATCTCACTCAGACCCAACCTTGAATTCATGCATCCCCAATTGCAGACCCTCAATTTGGCAGCTTGGCTTATTCCCTAACCACCAATCAATCTGCCAACCTCAGTAAACAGGTTATAGATGTTATACATGAGGCCAAATGCCCTAACACTAGAAAGTCTTATGCTGACAAATGGAAAAAGGTTCTGCATCTGGATTCAGGCTAAGGGAGCCGATACGGCACAGCCCTTACTCCTACTCATCCTGGATTACTTACTTGACCCTGTACACAGTGGTCTCTCTAATTCCTCTATTAAAATTTATGCTTCTGCTATCTCTGCTTATTTCCCCACTGAGCAGCCTCTCTTCTCACACCCTCTGATCAAACACTTTGTAAGAGGGGGCTAGCAACTTGAGGCCACCCAGAAGGGCACCAACCCCAGCTTTGGGACCTTAACTTTGTGTTGGAAAAGCTCACCTTGCCCCCCATTCAAACCAGCATCTTCAGCAGACCTAAAATTTCTCTCCTGGAAGACTGCTTTCCTTCTGGCCATCACTTCAGCCAGAAGGGTCTCCGAGCTACAAGCACTCATGGCTGTGGAGCCCTTCATCATCATCCATGCTGACAGGGTTTTCCTCAGGACTAACCCATCCTTCATGCCCAAAGTGGTGTCCAGCGTGGCTCTCAACAAATCCATTCATTTGTCCACCTTTCTCCCTAACCTACAGAACAAGGGGGAAAGGATCATATACTCTGTAGATGTGCACAGACAGCTTAGATTCTAGCTAGACAGGACTAAATCCTTCCAAAAGTCTGATCAATTGCTGGCTAGCTTTGCTGCAGGGGCAGAGGGCAATGCCATCTCCAAACAGTTTTTAAATGGATAGCACACTGCATCCATTTCTGTTATGAATGACATGGAAATCCTCGTCCTAAGGGGGGGTCAGGACTCATTCCACCCAGAGCAGCCTCCACCTCTGCAGCTTTCCTCAGAGGAGTCCCCACCAGGGACATCCTGTAGGCTGCCACCTTGGACATCTATTCACACTTTAACCAAACACTACTACCTGCCTATCTTCCCCAAATCCAGGGCAGGGTTTGCCTCTGCAGTCTTGCAGGGCATCTTAGCCAGCCCCTAGTCTCCTTAACTGCCTCCACCCTTTTCCTCAGCTTTGGGAATCAACCCAAATGTGATGACTGCAACAGTGAAACATGAAGATCATAGTACAGTTGTTTACACTTACCATAAATGTAGATGTTTGAGTGTATTCACTGTTGCAGTCCTGGTTTTCCTCCCTCCATCCCCCTATTCTCTTTCCTTACAAGGGACATTTTGGTATTTGCTTTACCTGGCTCCCAGTTGGGGGCTCCTGACAGGGCAAGAAAAACTGATGTAATGGCATTGACTGTCTGTCTTGTATTATTGATGACCTGACGTCAGTCCTGAAGTGACAGCAACCGATGCAGAAATACTAAGCCTCTGGTATTCTGGCCGGCCGAGGGCTACTCTGGTAGGGATAACCCAAATGTGATGACTGCAACAGTGAATACACTTGAACATCTACATTTATGGTAAGTGTACACAACTACTTTCTACAGGGTGCTTGAGTTCCACAGACATCTGTATAGAAATCCAGGGGTTGCTGCTGAGGTGTTTTCCTCAAGATCTAAGGGCTACACATCTAAAAACACTTTACAAATAAAGACCTGAGTCATTGATAGATTTGTGAAAAAAAGCTTGCAGTTCAGCTACCGTGACCATGAAAGGCAGAAATTGCCAGTTTCATACGATTAAAATACCAGTAGACCCTCCTTGATCTCTGAAAACACCAGATTTGGGGGTAGGGGTAAGACTCTCCAAAAACAGTTGCTGGAACGTTACACTGCCAGTTTCTAGGTTGCCAAGTACTCTGTCAAATGTGGCTTTGATTTGGACGCATCTAGCCAGAGCAGCTGCTTCAGGGTCATGCATTAGAAAGCATGCCTAGCTAAGAGAATAACATGTATCAGAGCATGTTGAAGTGGGAATCCTTGATGCCCCTCCTTGACGAGGGTTGCCTGTTTAACCCCAAGCTGAAAGTGCTTAAGAAACTGAGAGACTGTGAAGACTATGCAGACAGTGACAGGCTGTCTGCAGACCCCCAACAAAGACTTGCACTTGGATTAAGAGGCAGGAAAAGATGAAGAGCAGAAAGACCAAAAAAAAAAAAAAAAAGAAAAAATACCCAAGAAGGTGTAGACTGACCCCAAGCCCAGGCCTGGTTGGGTCCCAAACCCAGGCAACCAGCAAGGAGCAGCTCTGACTTGAGCATCACCCTGCCCCTCCCAAAAAGTCCCACACCAACCAGTTCCTCTCGCTCTGCCCTCTATTCCCAAAAGCTTTTTTTTTGGGGGGGGGGGCAGGCTTTCCCTATCTTCTCCCAACAGACAGAAAAATCATTTAGGGCAGGTGGATCTTGAACCTAACCAGCGCAGTTTATAAAATGTAATTATCCTATCAAAATTTACAGGCATTCCTCCACTTCCAAAAGGGCAGCTAAAGGAGGCACAAATTCAAGTACAAGACCCTGTGGCACAGGGTTCCATAGAGCAAGGCCAACCAAAAGAAACAGGAACAGGGTTTTACTCTGGGTAGTTTCTGTTCCCAAGAAAGAAAGTCCTTTGGATGGCCTTTCTTGGACCTCTAAAAACATAAGTCCCTCTTTTTACCCATATTCAAAATGCTTATTGTTTAAAAGGTGTTACCCCTCTTCTTGCCCCCCCCCCAGGCTCTCATGGGTCACATTGGACCTGAAGGATGCCTACTTCCAAATACCTATAGTGAAAGAACACAGGTGGTTCCTTTGCTTCAAGGCAGGGCCTTTTATTACCAGTTCTGTGCCTTGCCCCTGCTCCCATAATCTTCAGAAAATGTCTGGCTTCAGTGGGGATATATTACAGGACAAAGGGTGTCCACACTTAAGCTTATCTGAGAATTGCTTCATTGAGAGAGTCACCCTGGAGGATCTCAAAGTACAACTTCAGCTGACCACAGGGTACCTTTCCAACTTGGAGCTTACTGTATATCTGCAACCCTCAACCAGGTGACTTCCTTGGGAGAAAGATGAACTCCAAGATCTAGTAAGCTTACCTTTCACTGAAAAAAACAGGACTCTTGATCATCTACATTTTTGGTATGTAGTTACATGACTGTACTTTCTGTATGTCAGGCATTCAAAGATGCTGTTTTAAAAAATGGTTTTATTAAATTATCATTTGACATAGGTACGTATACATACATAGGAAAAACAATGTATGTAATATGCATTACATATGTTTTCTTTTTGTCATAACTCCAGCAATTACATAAATTGCTCAATTCTTCCCTTAAACCTCACTCCTTAACATTATTCTACATGGATTGTTCCCACAAATTAATTTTGCATAATTTGCTCTTTCTCTTTTCTAAACATCCCACTTTTAGTTCTTATATTTCTTTAACAATATTCAGTACATGAATTAGTCTGTTTAGATTTTGATTTCCACTTTCTAGTAATTGCTTTTTTGGCAGCCAGTAGCATTAAAAATAAGGCGTTACTATGTTTGAGAAATTCATATTGTGTTTCAAGATAAAAAAAAAAATTTCCTAAGTATTTCAGACATAGTACAATACAGGCAAATTTTTAAAATCTACTAACTCATTGTACTCCCAAAAAACATGTTCCCAGTTCCTAGCCCAATCTAGCATTTGCTGTCGACATGGGGCAAATTCTTTAAAGCATGTTTTGGTTTAAAAATACCCAACAAACACATCTAAGAAAAAATCCTTAAACCTTCTAGACTTGGTTGTGTATTTGGGAGTCATACATGTGTCCTTCCATTGTTCCTTTGTAAATTGTTTTATGGTCTGTCTTCCCAGTTTGTGCTAACTTCTGATTGATCCTTGTAGTTATCATGCAATATTTTATACTCCCTATTAGTTGCCCATTTTTAACAGTTTATGTTCTCAACTCTACTACAAACCTTACCAGAACTGGTCTTTCACTTGGGACTCCCCTATCCCTTTCTCTTTGCCTCTACTCTATCAATCCTTGAAAGGGAAGAACATCTCTAACCCCCACAGTCCGACCTTCTCTTTGACCTCATCCCACTCTACTGCCTTTACATTCAAGGATGTTTTTGCAAATGCTTCTTGGAGTTGGATTTCTCATTACCATGTGTTCAAATGCTTCGCACAAATATTTGCTCACATCTGCAGAGGAATTCATATCTTCCCTAACGTGGATGACTGATTCAAGCATCATCCAAGTAGGAAATGCGAAGTGCCCTTCCATTTATTGTACAGCGTCTGTCCAACTTCTGGTTTTCAGGGAACATTTCAGTATCATTAAATCAAACGTAACATTGGGTACTTCAGATATTTTATGGTCTATGCTGGGTAGAATGACAAGCAAACATTTCCTGCCAAGAGACGACACCCTTCAGTTGTAACTTTTGTCATCCAACATAACGCAAAAAAAAAAAAAATCAGATAGACCTCTGGTTGTCCATTTCTGACACTTGCCTCCACTATTGCAACCTAGTTGGAGGCTGATATGCCGAAGGCCACTCATACATCCACTGTGATTGATATGTTGCTGATGAGAAAGCTACCTAGACAGGTTAGTTCAGAAGGGCCTAGGGGCATTTCTCAGGTCCTTGTTCATAAGGGGAGTAAAGGTTTCCTTGACTGAAGTGCTCCAGGGCTCTGACCCCCCAAGATTTGTACAGGATGATATGTCCACTAAAGAGAAGCAAGACTAAGCATGACCTTCCTTTGGTAAGAGACCCCCAAAAGGAATGGCAGGACCATATAAAGGGACTTTTCAAAAATGTCATGTTTCTGAAGCTTCCTCAAAGTTTAAGTACCTTTGCTAAGACCCCTCTTTCCTCTCTCCCTATAAAGTGGCATAGGGGTGATTCTTCAGAATCTAGTTCCTCATCTTCAGAAAAACAATCTCTTGCATGTTTTTCTAAGTTTCATTCTCCTTAGGCTGCATTTTTTGAAGATGAGGAATTTCTTTCCCATGATTCCCCCTTAGAAGAACATTCTTTTGGGGATACTGTAGTCAAAATGACGCTATATTTCAAATGGGGAAAGTTCTAAGATGTACAGCAGAAATGCCATGCCTTGATCTAGATGGCGACTCCCAAGCCGCCTGCTTTTCCCCTGTTTCTGGAAGTCGTCTCCTAAGAAGATAGATGGGTTTTAAAAGGATCGTGATTCTCTGAAATTCCTTTATAAGAATCATCCTCCAGATCCTTCTGTTTCCGAAGACAAGCTTTCTAAGTTGCCTTCTTCCCCTAAGGTCTTGCCTGCTCATAAAGATAGCAGACCCAAGGAACAGATATGGCAAAAGTGTTTATGCTTACTCAACATTGGCCTTTACAGCTATTAACTATCAGACTTTAGATGTTAACTCTTCAAGTTTTGGGTTGTCTCAAGTGAAATGCTCGGTTCTGACAATAAGTCCTCAACCTTCTCCTTGCCTAGTTCTGCTTTTCAGGTTGCCAGGTACCCTATTAAGTGCAGCTATGATATTGCTGATACTTCTAGGGCAGCTTTTTCTGGGACAGTTTTTGTAGGAATTCCTGGCTTCGATTCCACTCCCTTCCTGAGGATGTTAAAGCTAAACTTTGTTTCCCTTCTGGATACTCAGAATTCTTTTGGTTCTACTGCTGCAACCTTGTTTAAAGTCTTACAGGGTAAGGGCAAGATTTGAAGCAATTTTTCTTCTACCCAGTCCTTCGGGATCAGAGGAATTATCCTTCTAAAGCAGGTCCTTTTGTCAGGCAGTGATGATAACCCCTAGAGGGAGGTTTACCCTTTTGAGGTTAAATTTCCAGAGAAAAACAGAATAGGATTCTAAGGGTCAGATGCCTTCCTTTCCTAACAAGCCTGCTTCCCTGTGACTATCTACCTTTCCTTCCCCTCAGGTAGATTTCCTCTTTCTCAGACTTTTGTTCATTCCAGTTTAGCAACAGATCACAACAGAGTAGTCTGTTCCTTCCATCATAAAAAAGTGTGTGTGAATGTTATGGAAGTTCCTTTCCCATTTACGTTTCCTTTGCTTCAAGATCTTTTGGATCAGGGCACTATTCAACCAATTCCTCCCTCACAAGTAGGTGGGGTTCCTATTCTCTGATTTTTCTAGTTCTCCAGAAAAAAGGGTTCCTGGAGACCAATCATAAGTAGTTCTCTCAGCATCTTCTTGCTGGTTCCCAGTTTCAAGATGTTAACACTTAGCTACCCATGTTGACTCACTCAAGCCTTGTTGGTCTCACTGTATTTGAAGGATGCCTATCTTCACATTCCTGTTCTTCCTCTCTTCAGGAAGTTTGAGCCACTCTGTCTCATCTCATTTTCAGTTCTCTGCTTTGCTCTTTTGTCTTTCTACAACTCCAGTGGTATTTACCAAATGCCTAGCTACTGTCATAGCCATTTGCAGACTTCACTGCATTCTTATTTTCTCTTATCTAGGTGACCACCTCCACTTCTTCAGAAGGTCTTGTAGTTCACTATGCATCTCCTTTGCAGTTTTGGTTACACTCTAAACCTAAAGAAATCTGTTAAGATGCCCTCTCAAGACCAGATTTTCTTGTGTTCCGGAATTCACTTTCTATGACCGCCTTCCTTCCTACAGCCAAATTTTTGTGAATGACTAACTTTTTCAGAGCCTTCTTCTATTGCAAATGACTTCATTTAGATTTTGAGAGTCTTTGGGTTTATGGCATCCAGTATTCCTGATTCCATTTGCTAGACTCCATATGGTGACAGTTGGTTATATCTCCGTGCCATTTGGCTTCAGCATGGCTATCCATTAGACTTTAGAATCCTGTCTTGCCTTGTCTAAGTAAGGTGTTTTCAGTGGTGGATCAAACAGATTTCCCTCAGTCTGGGACTCCTATTTCTGGTTCCTCTTCCCCACGTAGGAGCTGTATACAGATGCCTCAGACTTGGCTTGAGGGGCTTGTGCCAGTAGTGTCAGTGTTCAGGAGATTTGGCCTCCCTAATTGGTAACCGAACACATCACCATCAAGGAGAAGAGGACTTTGATTATGGCTCTTAAATCCCTGCATTATCTCAGGTCTCCAGGCCCCCTCATGCTGTTCACCATCAGCACAGACATGTTGTATACAAACAAAAGAGGACAAAATCCTATTGCGTTTGCAGATTCATTCCGATAACATGGGACTTTGCCATCCAACACAGTTTGATTCTTCAGGCTGTCCATATTCCACTCCATTTGAAACATGGCAGACATTTGGAGCAGATCTCCAGGGCAGATCCTCACAAAAGCATATTATACAGGGAAATGTTCCTGGACATTGTTCCTCAGTGGTGTATTCATCACAGATCTATTTGCCCCTTCCCCCCAGAACAGACAATTCTGCAGGCTGTGTTTCAGTGGCCAAGCTCACTGACATGGAAAACAGTCATTATCCTTCTTATGGAGGGGGATGTCTCTCTCTGCATTTTCCCCCCATTACCTCTTCTGCCAATGATCCTTCTAACAATTTTGTTAGACAGGCCAAAATCTTGCTGCTGACTCTTGTTGGTACAGACAGCACTAGTTTCCCCTTCTGGTATTGAAAAATGAGTCAAGCTTAATGTAAATCCCTACATTGTTCTGCTGGATTGCAAAGTGGCTGTCCAATATATCTCAAGTAATGATAGTTGCTTGTTCCCTTTTCGAGTGTAAATTGTAGCTAGTGCAGTGTCACAAGCATCAGTATATTTATTTGCAGACTTCTGAGCCGATATCCCAGAAGTGTGGTTGACCAAATATGGTGATGATTGCAAACTGGTCACTACTGTTTGTTCATCCACTGGTGCAAAACAACTCCAGCAAGGCTTGTAATATGCACATACTTGTATCAAAAACAGTCTCAAACTTAATGTAAAGAAGTGCAGCATAATAGCATTTGGCAGAAAAGTTGCTCCCAGCTCGTATGCTGTAAACGGTACTCCTCTTCAAAGTCATGAGACACTTGGGTACTTTTGTGTGTAATACTGTCTTATACTGTTATGTTTCCACCATAGTCAGAAAACCCATGTATCTGGCCCATTTGATTTCCAAGTGAATATATTATCCTCCCGCTGTGCTCTTCCTTCATCAGGCCCATCATTGAATACAGTGCCCATTTTGGTATATAAAACTCCCAAGTGTATTGCTCAATTGGGGGGGGGGGGGGGGCAAAGATTTCTTACCAAAAAAAAGAGACGTTCTTGAATCTTTCAGCTACCACAAAATATTGGCACAATTCTCCTTATATTTAGTAGTCCTCTGGTTCCTGCAAGGTGATCGGAGTCTTGCTTTTTTGCCATGAAAGATCCAGTCTTACTTGACCTATTTCTTTGTAAAACCAGTGGCTCAAAAAACACCTACACTAAGGACCCTAAATGTGTACCAACAGATAAACAAGACTTGCTGTAGAGAGAGCTTACAGAATAAGTTACCACCACTGGTCAAAGTACTACTATAACTACCTTTAAGGCCAATCTTGATGAGTAGACACAAATTTACACTGGGGGTTTTTGTGTACAGTCATGCTCAGTTTTGAGAGGTGAGCACTTTTAAGTACTTGAGAATCTGCTTGAAGGTGTATATAGCTTGGCATCTTGTGGTCGTAGTGATCACTTGCCTGGTATGTTCCTGTGTTTCACAAAAAAGACAAAAGTGTCAAGAGTCGGAATTTAATGTCGACACACTGTTGTTTTTTGTTTAAAAAATGCCTGTGTGCAAAATGGAGGAAATACCAAAACCTATTTCTTTTTATATCTATCTATATATATATATATATATATATATATATATATATATATATATATATATATATATATATATATGTATATCCTGGTGATTGAGGTATTGTAAGGTGGACTGATAGTGCATCATCCTGAGACATAGTAAGGAAGGAGGTGTGGGATAGGAGAAAGGTTACAGTCCTAGGAGTACTAAATCTTCACGAGTAGATTGGAAGATTGAGCTCCAAGTTGTTGGAGCAGAGAAAGAATAGATTTGGACCAGGAAAGGCAGACTCCTTGATGGGGTACAAACCAAGACAGTGGTAGAGGTGATCAGGTGAAGGCACTAGTAGCCAGGTGCAGTTGTGTTACTGAGATGTTTATTATGATGGAGAAGGTAAGAAAACAGATGATGATGTGAGATTTTAGAGGAGTGGATTCTGATGAAATGAGGGGTATCAAAGATGAGCTGAGGACTGTGGACAAAATGATGAAGTAAACAAGCTATATAAATTGGCTAGGTATGTCCTACTGTGGGCTACAGGCAAGGGTTTGATGAACTCATTCCCTCCAGTACAGCTCTTTTGATTGTGTATCTTTAACTCCCGGTGGGTGTGGCTTGAGCCCTTAAAAGTGAAGTTATTACCTTAGAGTTCTAACGAATACTCACTGACAGAGGTCAAATAGTATAATTGTGTTTGCCATCATGTATGATCCAAGATAAAATATTCTGATACCTTGTATGTAGCATGGTTTTGGAATTAATGCAAATATGAACAAGCAATGTTTGATGCCTAGAGGTGCAGTAGGAGGTAACTGCAGGAATGCCTGGAGGTGCACTTGGCTGTAATGAGATGAGGCAGGAAGATGTGAATGCCCATGTAGCTATACAGGGCAGTGAGACTAGCAATTGTAGCAAGAGGCAGGCATGCATGAGGTAGAAGGGGGGTGGAGAGGTGGAGGCACAGTTTAAAGAGGCAAGTAGAAAGGATAGCAGGGGCAAGCTGTAAGGGAGTTGTCAGAAGGTGGTCAAGAGGGTGAATAAAGGTTCCACAGGTGTATAGCAGAAAAAAAATGAAGTGACAAGCTTTGCCAGGCTGAGCAAATAGGTATTTGTTCATAGAAGACTGAAAAAGCCGAGATGGTGAATGAGTATTTCTGTTTTTCAAAGGGTAACAGAGATGGTGCATACCCTAAGAAAGGCAAGGCAGTGCATGGACAGTAGTGGGCATAAAGTATGATAGATGGAGAAGAGGATGAGAGGGAACTAGCTTTCCTAAGGAAGCATGAAGCCTGGCGATCCTCTTGGTTGGTAGGAGCACCTTTAAGCTAAATGGCTTGAGAAGGTGTCTGATTTGAATGTGATGAATTTTACTGTGTGTACCTGAATGTGATAAATGCTGTGTGCATCTGCATATATAAGGTGGGTCAGCAAAAGCTGTTTTCAACCTTTGTCTTCAGGTCGACAAAAAT